>NC_056737.1:394997260-395177260 GCF_019279795.1 Protopterus annectens | reverse complement strand
TTCCTTACAACAACTTACACAATGACCCACTCTGGACCAATTTAAATTCACCGAGCGAAAATGGTATTACTTTAGATTTATTGAATTATTTCAGGGTGCCATTACCATTGATACCTGTATTGAATGGCAGGCCAAAGATCCACAAACATTTGAACTTGCCAACAATGAAACCGATAGTCTCTGGTAAAGGATGGGTGACAGAGCCAATGTCCATATATGTTGAAAAAGAATTAAGACAGTGAATAGATCTAAAACCATTTTATTGGATACCAAGCAATTTTTGCAAGATTTATTTTTATGTGTTGACAATGGTTTAGATGTGAATAATCTGATTTTCTTGACCCTGGATGTGCAATCTTTGTTTACCTGTAAACCTAATGTGGAAGGCTTAAAGCTGCTGAGTAGCTTTTTGATAGAAAATGGTGATTTGGATGAAGTTAAGATTACATTAATATGTTCTTTGATTAGTCTGATCTTGGAACACAATGTGTTCTTATTTGATGGAGAGTATTACTGGCAGCAGCAGGGTGTAGCCATGGGCACACCCTGCGCTAACAGTTATGCAAATCTAGTCATGTCTCAGTGGGAGAATAATAATATACTGAACAATAATGCATTTAGGAAGTATATAGTATTTTTTAAAAGATTTGTAGATGATCTCTTCTTTCTACGGTAAGGGCCAGAAGAGCTCATTCCAAGGTTTATAGAATATCTACGTACAACGACATCATTCTTGAAGTTCACATATAAGTATTCAAAATCTGACATAGATTTTTTAGATGTAGAAATCTTTAAGACAACAGGAGGAGAAATAGCTGCAAAATTATATAGGAAATCTTGTAAGGTAAATGCCACACTGACCAGGGACGGCATGCATCCCTCGAGAGTTTTTAAAAATTTGCTCAAAGGTCAAGGAATGAGAATATCAAGACTTGATAGTCAGGTTAATACCACTGAACAGAACTTGAATAAATTGATTAAAGAGTTTGAGGAAAGTGGGTATAAACATGAAGAAATTGGAAGGATGGTCAGTGAGGTAAAAACATTGAGGAGTAGTTCAGCTAAGTCTTATTTTTCTAAGAAGCAATGCATAGCAAGAAGAGATCAGCCAATGCAACCACATTCAAGTAAAGTGGACTTGTTGATGTATTATACAAGTGATACACAAATATTCTGTGATATTATTAAGAGAAACTGGCCAGCTCTGCTTGTAGATGAAAAAATTGCAGAAGTTCTAGGTCCGTACCCTCATTTTGTTTTCAAAAATAAAAATTCACTTGAACGTATTTTATGTCATGGACAAAAAGTGAGAGTAAAGAATCACATATTGGGAGGTACTTCACCATGTGGTTCATGTAGATATTGTGAATATATAGACAGTGAGAATATATTCGGACATCCTATCACTAATCAGCAGTTTAAACTTAAAGTGAAAGCAGATTGCTCTACAGCAAGTATACTTTATTTAGCATGCTGTCAAGCATGCTCTTGCTTTTATATAGGAAAGACAATACGAAAGTTAAAGGAAAGGCTAAGAGAGCATCATTTATCCATTAGGAATAAAGATTATAGAAATGCCCTTGCAAAGCATGTAGGTGAAACAGGGGAGGCACATAGTTTTAAGTTCAGGGTTTTAGAAAGGAAGGAATATAGGCAGCGTTTAGGAGACATCAATAATATAGTAGAGCAAAGTGAAGTTAAGTGGATAGTAAGGATGCAGGCAGATACACATCCAGGATTGAATGGATGTGTAACTTTAAAACCTATATTGAAGGCCCGTAATCTATTCAAATGATTATGACGTCACTTGTTAAGTAATTAGTGTTTTAATATATAAGAAGTGTGTTTTTAAGCTGTTGTATGATGGTCTGAAGAAGTGCTCTTCTAAGGGCATGAAAGCACTAACCTTTTACATCTTTTACTAAATTAAACTTTTACTTGGAGCTGTCATGGTTGGTCTGTAGATTTTATTCTTTAGATTATTGCCTTTTGTTATTTCCACAACCTTTATCACATTGGAGTACCTGTTTCTTCTGTTTTTGATATACCTAAATTAACATTGTCCATAGCTAATTAAACAAAAGTCCCCAACAGTAATGAACAAAAATGCTGGGTATAACATGAGCAGCAATTAGACTCTGCAAATCAACAAAGTACATTTGGTACAGTGTACAGTAAAAGGTAGACAAATAAATAATTAATATTCATGTTAAGGCAAAGTACAGTAGGTACAGTCCAGAGTAAGGTAAACAAATAAAAACTCCCATCCTTAGTCATCAGTTTACTTGAATAATAGCAGTGGGAAAGAAGTAGTTAGGTGCAAAAGGTTTTGTTAGCAACTATAATAAAAATATAGGTACAAGGCGGAGACATAGGAAATGTGGAAGTAGTGCAGAGAAATATAGTAGATGAGAAAGGAAGTTGGGTGACAAAGGTATGGGAGAAAGGAGAGAGGCTGGTTGGCAAAGAGGAGTAGGGTCAGCCTGGTGGATGATAACATAGTCTTTTATTGCTTTAGTGATTTTTTTACTGCATTTCTGAACTGGTGTTTGGATTAGGGTTGCCACCTTTTAAGTGAGCCAAAGTGGGACATGGGTGTGTGGCTAATATGACACTGGCCACACACTCTACCATGATGTCACCACCAGAGTGGTGAAGGAGATGCTGTTATGGGTACGATGGATGGCTGCTGGAGTGGCTAGCTGGTTGGTGGGAGTAGCAGCTGGATGGATGAATGACTGGATGGATGGCTTGATGGATGGATGGCTGAATGAATGGATGCATGGCTGGATGGATGGCTGGCTGCATGAATGGATGGATGGCTGGCTGTATGAATGGCTGGGGGCTGGATGGATGGCTGGCTGGAGTGGCTAGTTGGTTGGTGGGAGTAGCTGCTGGATGGATGGCTTGATGGATGGATGCCTGGCTGGATGGATGACTGGCTGCATGAATGGATGGATGGCTGGCTGCATGGATGGCTGGCTGGCTGGATGGATGGAGGATGGCTAGCTGGCTGGCTGGATGGATGGAGGATGGCTGGCTGGCTGGAGGAGGATGGCTGGCTGGATGGATGGAGGAGGAGGATGGTTGGCTGGCTGGGTGGGTGGAGGAGGAGGATGGCTGGCTGGATGGAGGATGGCTGGATGGCTGGCTACAGGAGGATGACTGGCTGGCTGGATGGAGGAGGAGGGTGGCTGGCTGGCTGGATGGATGCATGGAGGAGGATGGCTGGCTGGCTGGCTGGCTGGCTGGAAGAGGAGGATGGCTGGCTGGCTGGAGGGGGCTGGCTGGCTTGCTGGAAGAGGAGGATGGCTGGCTGGCTGGAGGAGGCTGGCTGGCTGGCTGGAAGAGGAGGATGGCTGGCTGGCTGGAGGAGGCTGGCTGGCTGGCTGGATGGAGGAGGATGGCTGGCTGGCTGGATCATTTGTTATAAAAAAAAAATCTTGGTCGTTTTTATAGCGGCTGTAGAAGCGCTTAAAACAAAGCGCTCCTACAGCCGTGATGTTTGCAGGGTTCTTCCTGCCCCAATCCCCACCCATTTTGTGAATTGCAGCCAATTGCTGCACGAATTAAAACACCCAGACCTAACAGGCAGCAGCTTTGCCTGCAGGTCCGGGTTGGTGACGTAACTGAATTGCCGTGAAAAAGCCGGAAGTAATTGTGACTTTTCCACAGCAATTCAGTGCGATCACAAAAGTGGGACTTTTCAGGTCCCACTACTTGATACAGCGGGCAACAGGATAAGGTGGCTTAACCTGTGAGTGTCCCACTGACAACGGGACAGGTGGCAACCTTAGTTTGGATCTAATATTTCAAATGTCTAATAGTAGTTTATTTGAGTTCACAGCAGGGGAATAGCTGTAAAGGTTTTTGCCAGTGTTGATCTTTGGTTTGTATATGGAAAGGAGATGTTGTTCAGAGCTCCAAAGTGTTCTTGATGGGGTGTAAGAGGAGATAATAGAGGTAATGCTGGGGCAGAAAGTTGTCTGGTACAGTACAGAGTGAATTATCTGAAACAGAGAGGAGAAGGCTATGGGGAAATTCTAACCAGTTCAGTTTTCTGAGTGCTAAACAGTGATGAGAGGAGCATAGTAGTTCAGCAGCAAATTTGGCTGTCTTGTTGTAAGTGGACTCTAGTTTAGAAAAAAGTGAGATTTGTAAGTTGGTGAGGATTTGAGAGCTGTAGAGAACGGTTGGTAATAGGTAGGCATGTGATAGGGCTGTCGTGGCTTTACTGGAAAGAAACGGCAAGCAACACTGTAAGCAGAGTCGTAGGACCAATAACTTTCCAATAAATGCAGTTTAATAATAAAAAAAAACAATGCACTAAAACAAAGTTGGAGTGTTGCTTGCCATTTTTGATTTTACTAGTTTGTGGTTTCGTATTTTAGTTTTGTTGGTTTCCGTCTTTACTGGAAAGAAAGTTTTTTGTTTCTATACAGGAGTCCAAGTTTTTGGTGTTTTTTTTAATGTTATTTAGTACATGCAGGTCAAATTCCAGCTGGTCATCAATAATGACCATGAGTAGTTTGGTATGGTTTTCCACTGTGATGGGTGTGTTACTGTGGAATGTGATAGAGAAAGAAGGTTTCAGATTGTTCATTGTTTTCGAGACAAAGAGTAACAGTTTAGTCTTCTTTGGGTTTAAGATTAGATGGTTTTGGTTGAGCCAGTTTTCAATAGAAATAAAGGAATTCTGAGTTGTAGTATGGAGCTCAGGGGAGGGTATCTGCTGTGGTGATGACTGTGGAGTCATCAGCATATTGTACCAGTGATGACTGTGGAGTGGAGGTAGATAACTGATTGGTAAAAATATTAAATAGTAATGGGCCCAGTTTAGAACCTTGGGGAACTGATTGGAAATGATTGCTGAAGTAACTAGAGAACCAGGAGTTAGTAGGGGTTGATAGGTTTAGTGCAGAGAGTTTATCTAAGAGGAGGGGTGAGAGACAGTGTTGAACGCTTTTGAGAGTTCTAGAAAGAGGAAAGAAACTAATTTTTTCTGGTCTCTGGCTTATGAGATGGTGTTGATGAAGGAGATGAGAGCAGTAGAGGTACTATGACCAGGACAAAAGCCATGTTGGGTGGGATGATTAGGTTATCTTGTATGAGGTATTTTAGGATTTGTTTGTGTAAACATTTGTCCAAAATCTTAGAGAGGAGTGATAGAATTGCAATGGTCCTAAAGTTGGATAGTTCAGTAGAACTGCCTCCTTTATGGATGGGTAGGGTGTAGAACTTTTTCCAAATAGCAGGGACTTTGGCTTCAGTAATGGATTGGTTGATGAGAATACAGATGGGTAGGGCTATGGAGTTGGCAGCTATCTGCAGAAAGAGTGGAGGGTGACCATCTATTGAGGGAGAGCAACATTTAAGTTTAAAAAGCAGGGATTTAATGTATCTGGTGGATACAGTTTTTAGGCAGAAGGTTGAGTAGATGTTAGAGGGTATAGGAGGGTTGGTGGGTGGGGTAATATTGGAGTTTGGATGGTTGGATAGTTTGATAATGGAGTAATAAAGTAGGAGGAGTTAAAGTTTGAATATTGGTTAGTTTGCTAATGGAGTAATAAAGTAGGAGTTAAAGTCTGCAGCAGTTTGGAGGAGAGTATTTTTGGGGCTAGGTTGGGGAGAGGAGGCATTTCCTGGATGAAGGATTTGGTTAATAGTATGCCAGAGTTTCTTAGCATTATGTTGGAGTGTTTCGGGGGGATTTGAGTAATAATTTCTCTCGTCGTTGGTAATGGCTTTCTTAGTAGGGTTACGAAGATGTCTATACTGTTGTAGGTGGAGGGGGAGTTTGGTTTTAGTCCAGAGCTTCCAGGTTTTGTCCCTCTGAGCCATTATGTAGTGGGTGGAGTGCATTAGCCAAGGGGATATAGCTGATTTTATTCTGACATTGCGTATGGGGGCTAGTGAGTTGAGTATGTTAAGGAATATGTTATTAAATTCCATAACGGTTTCATCAAGGGGTAACTGGCTGAGGAAGGACCAGTTGATAGCTGAGAGTTGGCTGTTTAATTCATTAGGATCAAAGTTTTTTTTTAATTTATGACATGCTTTGATCTTATGAGGTTTGCATATGTGTGCGGTAAAACGGAGGACTTTGATTGGGCAGTGGTCAATAAGGGTATTGAGTATAGTTTCGGGGAAGTGATATTTCTGGGGAAGTGATACTAGAATCCAGTCAAGAAGAGCTCAGTGAGTAGTAGATTTAGAGGTATAGGTAGGAGTAGTTATTAGTTGGGTGAAACCATGTAAATTAATGGAGGTGGAGGGGGATTCAGTGGAGAGAGCTGACCAGTTAATGTTGACATCTCCCATGAGTATTGTTTCATTGGGAAGGTCAGAGCAGACAGAGGAAAGGATACTTTCCAGTACTGTGATGTTGTCGCCCAGTGGAATGTAGATTACAGCTATGTTAAGTGAGGTGTGGCTATTTATTTTACAGTTAGCTACAAGAAGTTCTACAGGTGAGTCTGGAGGAGAGGAGATAACTAGAGGGGGTTAGAATGAGGTGGTCAGTGTACATGATAGCAACACCTCCTCCTTTTTTGGTTCAATTTAGTCCTAAAATGTTGTAGCCATGGGGGGAGGATGTCTTTGTCTGGAATGTGGGGTTTAAGTCAAGTTTCACAAAGGGCTATGATGTTTGGGGAGTGTAGGGATATCCAAGAATGGAATTTAGTAGTTTTGTTCATTGTGCTGCTCAAGTTAATGGAATATATAGATATGTGTCTTAGTGGGATATACGAGTGGGGAACCATGGATTATATGGAGGTATCATCATAAGGGGAGAAGAGACCTGGGCCAAGGTTGGGGTGTATGTCACCTGCGTGTAGAAGGGAGAGGAGAATAGGAATTGGATGAGGCTTGGGGATATAAAGTAGACAGCATTTAGGTTTTCCTCTGGGGAGGTTTGGCTTTAATGTGCTTAGTTGTGTGTTTGGAGGGAAGGTTCGTGACAGAGTGGAAGGTGGTAAAATCATGAATGACTGAGGGAGTTGTGTGAAGACTGGGGGATTGGTAGAGGTAGGTGAGTGGTAGTTGGGTTTGATGGGAAAGTTATAGAAGGAGAGGTTGTATAAGATAGTTAGGGTGGAAGTAGTTAGTAGTGCTAGGAGGAGGGTGAGGGACATCATGGTGAAGGGTGGGTGGGTGTGGTAATGATTGTGTGTGTAGAAGCAGATGAAGGTATAAGGTAGTTATATGGCTAAAGAGTAAGAGTAGAATGAGTTCAAGTCTTTTCAAGTGAGGCTGAGGTTTAACAAGTAGCATTATAGGTGATCATTAGGAGTGGAGGAGGGTGGAGATGTAGGAGGAATGTGATTGGAGAGTATGGAATTAAGAGGTGTGGTTTGTGGGGGAGTGTTGTGTAGGGCAAGAGAATAAAGGAAATTATGTCAGGGGTGGATGGGAATGGGGGTGGGGGAAGGAGAGTGGAGTGAGCTCAAGTGCAGCGAAGGCAAATGGAGAGGGTTGGCCCAGCTGAACAAGGTAAGTGGAAGGCACAGAAAACAATCAGTAATTGTAATGTTTGCTTTTTTCAGGAAAGTATGCTAGTCTGGAATTTGGGGGTTATAGAAAGAGGGAGATAGGGAGAGGGAGCAAGCAGAGTTCAGACGACTAGGCCCTAAGAGTCAGTGGTCAGAGCATGCACTAGTGGGAAGTGTGGTAGTTTACTAAAAGATGAGAATACAGTGATTGGGACAGTGTAAAGGAGTCTCTGGAAATGTAGTTTATGTGGGTTAGTTGAGTGAGCTGCTTTACCCAGTGATTACAATGCCATCTTGTGGGCAAAGAGAGGGAATGAAAGTACTAAAAAAGAAGGTCCATGGATAAGAAGGAAGGGGTGGGTGGGGAGACGAACACTGTTGGGAGCCCTTCTGCGAGTTTGCAAGCCCAAGTGGAGTCTGAGATGCTGACTGTTCACAAATAAACAGTGGTTATATCTAAGTTCACAAAAAGAATCATTACAAGCAAATTTAATCAGGACTGGGACCCTAATGGCAACTAAAACTAAATCTGCACACACATTGTTGAAAAAGTGAGGTTTCCTTCCTATTTTATGTGCTGTTAAGGAATGGTTCCCCAAGTTGTCTAAGGTGTTGTTCAAAGAAGCAATTAATTCAGGCTGGTGGGTAGGGGGAGAGGCAACTCGTTCCCGGTATGGAGTGGCTGAAAAGAAGAAAGAAGAAACACAATTTCTAAGGTAGGCCTGATTGCTATGGGCAGAAGCAGTACTAACATCTCTGAAATAAGTGATGAGGGATAAAAGGCTGTTACATTAGGCAGTAATTAAGTATAGTAGGGTCTACAGCAACATCATTTGTGAGTGAGAGAAATAGGGAGAACGATTTAAGATAAAGTAGTACAAGGCAGCTTGTGCACGTTTATGAAAAAAGTGCAAATCTCGGAGTGGCAATAGAGTTTTAGGAAAAGCAGGTCAAAGAGAGAAAGTGGAGATAGGAGTCAGGAATTATAAGGGTGTATATATATATATATATATATATATATATATATATATATATATATATATATATATATATATATATATATATATACAGGCTCTACTCATGTAATTGAATGATTGGAATGTCAAACCCATTTGCTACTGGCATTTTATTCTGAAATTTCTGAATTTTGAAAAATGACAGTAGCCTGTCTTTTGATGTCACAGCATATCTCTCAAGTTGTTAGTGCAATTTTTCAGACAAAGTAAAAACTACTAGGGGGAGAGAGGTTCAAAGTCAGGAAAATATGTTAACTATTTTTGTTAAACTTAGAAAGTTGGCAGAATAACAAACATTTCCTCGCATTAGTCATGGGACAGTGAAGAGTGGGATTTTGCCTTTTACCTACTCTGCTGCGATTTCAGAGTTGGTATACATAAGAAGCAGGATGTGGAGGGTGCAGGAGAACGTGCCCCCTCCTGCATAAAAGATGTTTTATTTATTTTTTTTATTATTTTCAATGTATTGCATTTTCATCTTAAAATAAAATAAAGTAAATAAATGCAAAAAATAAGTAAGTGAAAATAAACTCTGCCCTATGGCTAACCTGTCAAACTAAAAAACTCATGAGAGACAAAGACAAAGCCTATAAAAAATGGCACAAAACTAGGACACAGTCCTGCCTAGACATATATTGGTGTCGCAGAAACTGCACAAAGGCACACGTTTGTTGTGATAAAAAGAAGTTCTTCTCCACAAATACAAAAAAAAATATTTTGGCAATATTTAAACACCCTCCTAATACCAGGTAGAAAATCCACTCCAAATCCTCTCTCATCTAAAACCAGCAGGAACATTGCAGGCAAATTCAACAAATATGTCATATCCAGTACTCTACGTAACTCAAACAATAACAACCTATACACACCCCACATAACCCCCCACACCCCATAGGTCCACACCCCAACTCAACCTAACAGCTATAAAAAAACATGTCTAAATACATTAAAAAAACTGAAACCCACAATACTAGCACCTGACAACATGCCATCCAATAGCCACTGACACCACTTGTTACCATAGCTCTCCACCTTCCATCTCCAAAATGAGGAACACTAGCCCTCATTATGTGGAACAAATGGGCAAAATGTGGAGCACATACTAATGGCTTACTAACAACTTCAACTAGGAAGGCCATAGGATGGTTAAAATATGCTGGTTTTACTTATAAAGTAGATCTTTTAATGAATTAATATGATTCATTTCTATTTACCATGGATTTAACTTAAAAATATTCCTAACACTGAATGTGTGACAGAGTCTTTCAATGTGGAGCATTGAGGAACTTTGAGGAACATGAACTTTTTAAGACCCCAAATCAGGTACGTTCCTCATAATGAGGTACACTTGAGAGGTATGCTTGTTACCTTTTACCTATCCTAATTAATAGATCTATTACAAAAAACTGCATCCCAACCTTATGGAAAGCTTCCTTCATAATCCCATTACACAAAGGTGGGACATCCACCAAACCTAAGTATCGCCCTATAGCAATCCTTCCTTCCCTCTCCAAAGTACTTGAAAAATGCATTAGCAACTCCTAGCCTTTCTGCTTGATAACCAATTACTTTCTCCTACACAACATGGCTTTTATCCATGCCACAACACCAAAACTGCCTCGCTACATTTCCTAGATACCATTAATAAAAGTAAAAAGTTTGAATCCACCCTTTTCCTGGAATTGTCAAAAGCCTTCAGCACAGTCTCATGTCAACTGTTTCTCCAAAGATTAAATCTTATAGACCTCGCAAATCTCTCAATCAGGTGGTTCACCAGCTACCTAAAAACTCACACCCAATCTGTAAAATGGAATGACTCCCACTCTACCTTCCTTCCAATCACTATAGGAGTCTCCCAAGACTCCATACTTGAGCCACCACTTTTCAGTATCTTCACTAATGACATGTTCAAGGAATCAGAACTTGCCACCATAATGCAATATGCTGATGACTCAAATTTAGTTTGTTCAGCTCCAGATTCCCACCTTAGAAACCATCACACAGGAAGCTTTTACCTCTTTAGAAAACTGTCTAAATTAATCTTGATTGCTCTTAATCCCCAACTGAACTAATGCTCTTCCTTTACAACACTGACCTTAATATCATCTCTTCAAACAGCACAAAAATTGAAGTTACCAACAAAGAATTACTGGGAGTTATCACTGATAACAAATTACAATTTGACCTGCACATTAATACTGCAGTCAAAAAAGACACTCTTTACAAAGCAAAGCACCTGCTACATGATTATAGTAAAAATAGCTGTCACCTCCCTTCTCCTACCAACCCTCCTATATGCATCAAAAATATTCACAAACCTCAACTCTTCCACCAAACACAAAGTAGAAAGCATCTACAACAAATCTGACAAATTTGTCAGCAGTCTCCCAACGTGCTCCCATCACTCTATGGTGCTCATTACCCTCAATTGGTTTGAACTTTCTCAAATATTACCCTCTCCTATCCACTCAGACCACACAAAATACTTCATCCACTTGAAACACCCTTGCTATCAAATCTTATCCAATGGCATTTACCAAACAGAACTCAAAGATCTTCAGAACTTAAACTAACTTTTGCTAATAAATCTAATAATTATTATGGTGACTCACTATTCTCTGTCGCCATCCCCAAGGCATGGAACAAACTTCCAAACCATATCAGGCTTTTAATTTACATGCAACAATTTAAATCCACTCTAAAATATCACCAGACAACTAATAATCTAAGCAACTGTACCACATCTACAGTTTGAAGTATAAAATCCAAACTCTGGCCACTATGGATACAAGTGTATAGTAATTTTGATTCTACTCACAATATCTTAAAAATGTGTATTTTCTTAAGCTGATATGCTTTGTAAATAATGTTTGCAGACTCTTTGCCTTGAAATACTTTATAAATAATGCTGGTTGACAGTTTTTATTTTGGATTGTAAAAACTTTATTTATATCCTTGTTTTTGGAGCTTTTATCCCCGGGCCACTGCTGAATATGGGCATTTCAGTTTCCAGAAGGACTTTCCCAGTAAACAAAAACAAATACATAAATAAATAAATATTGTGAGTTTGCCACAGATCTATCTATCTATCTATATATATATATATATATATATATATACGCATATACAGACAGAGAGAGAGTGTGTGTGTGTGTGTGTGTGTGTGTGTGTGTGTGTGTGTGTGTGTGTGTGTGTGTGTGTGTGTGTGTGCATGTGTGTTTATCTTTATCTATATCTGCATCTTGTTGCATTTAACATTTTATCTTAAATGAAGACGAAACACTTCTTCTTCTCTTTTAGTGGTATTTATTACACACTTGTGGGAGCCTCATGGAAAGTACCAGGGAGACTCCCCGAGCAAAGGAATGCATAAGCTTATATGCTGGTGATACTGCTGACAGTAAAAAAATATAAACTAGACCAATTAAATTTTGTACAAAAGACAATTAACCAATCAATGGTTTACCCGTAGGCTTAAAGCAGTTCACATTACTACATCTCTAGGCAGAGAAAGAAAATCGGATACACTTCCATTTAAGGCACATTTCCTGCTTTCAAACAGGCTCCTGTTTTTCAGTACTTCTCCACTATTCACAGGTTACTCAGAGTTCGCAATACAAAGTTCATCTCAATGCATACAGATTTTCACAGACTCAATTTCCTTAAGCACATACTTTGGCTATTCATATTCTACAATCCCCCATTTGATGCTATATAAGCATCACCATTTAGTCGATCATACATTTGCCCTAAGTCTAGCATAACCATGTGGCTGGTTCCTTCAACATTGTCACACATTTTTATTTCATCATCCATATTCATAACTGCAGGCATATAAAACTCTGTCCCCTTTTTGGTAGTCTTAAAAGACATTAATTTCAAAATCAATGCTTTGATTAAAAACACAACAAGAAAAGCAATAAGAGCTAATTCTGCGATTAATAAAATTAACTTTAATAGTCCACCTCCCCAACCTAAAAACAGGTTGGTTAACCATGCCCACGTTGAGTTATCAGCCTACTTGGCCTTAGAGAGTTTGAAGACTCTCTGAATAAGTTTGAGATGACTTTCAATTTCATGTTGATTGTCAGGAATAAACATACAGCACTCCTCCTGGATTAAAGTGCAAGTTCCGCCTTTCTCTGCTAGGGTGAAATCGAGAGCCATACGGTTTTGGAGGACTACAGCTCTCATAGCAGTTAGTTCATCAGTCCCTAGTTCTAAAGCAGAAAATGTGGCATTGCTTAATAATTCAAGCAATTTCGATAGTTTTCTCAGTTCCCAGATTGATTTTACTGCTCTGTATGCTGGAATTATACCAGCCCACGATATGACGTCATCACCCAAGTCCATATGAGATAGTCCATTGGTGCCAGCATGAGCTAAGTCCTGATGATAAATCTATGATGTGTCAATTTGGCCTAATGGATTGACAGGCTTTTTAACCTCTCAAATGTTCTGAATTTTTTCTTGAGGTAAAGCAGATCTATGTCAGATGGCTGGGACTAAATAACCTAAGAAACAGCTACTAGACCAGTTTTCCAGTAGCCATTTATAGGCCTTTCTTCCGCATATAAAATAACAGTCCTGCACCAGGGTGGTAACGTTTGAAGAATGGTCACTGCCCATAGTTATGCCATGGAATATGGCAAGAAATACAATATTGCGAGAACCAAGTAATGAGACATTTCTCAATGTCGGCTGAATGGCATCAAATGAAACTTGACAGCCCGAGGCTATGCATTTTCCTTCTGTATAATTGCACTGGTATTCGATTGTTGTGTTGCAGATACTTTGTCCCATTTTTCGAGTCCAATGATGTTGACTTGAGTAATTTCGTCGGAAACACAGAGTCCATTGCGATGGAGAGAAAGTTGTAATGCAATAGATTTAGTGGATGTAATGTTAGCAGTGTTGTTGAGTAAGCTAGTCTACGTATCAATGATACTTAGTGGAGCCGCAGCCAATGACAATCCCCCATGTATGGAGGGAATGGCAGTGCAGATCCAACAGTTAGAGAAGTTGAATGTAGAAGATTAAACATATTTAATGGCTTGGTAGGTGTTGAAAGGTGGGTGCCAAATAGCTCGCTTGGTGTGATGCATCGATGGAGCAGGAAATAAAAATGGCCACATCAAAAATAACAGTATAAAAAGAATAACCACCAAAATGGCTGTCCAATATTTTTGTGAAAATGGTTGTGGAGTCTGCGTAGTGTCAGAAGTTTGGAGTTTTCCAAAAGGGTAAATGTTAAGCATCGTCAGGTACTGGAACAGTTCTACTGTGAGTACGAGTAGCAATGGGAGGAGAATCTGGAGTTGAAAAAGGTAAAGGTTGTTGGTCTTCAGACGGCACAACTTTTTGGACGTGTGAAATGTGGATCCAGATTGGAGATCCTTGCAGTCGCACAGCAGATGACATTGTCAGGAGAACCAGGAAAGGCCCCTTCCAGTACGGCTGGAGCTCTGTTTTTCTAGAGAAAGACTTAATGTAAACCCAATCTCCAGGTTGTAGTGCAGATGACAGGAAAGGATCTGGAAAATGTTGAGCAGCTGCTACTTGTCGGTGGTGAAACTGTAGGAAAGAAACAAGAGATTTGCAGTACAAAAGAATATTATCAAATGCATCATATTCAGAAAAAGGTGGAGGTGGTGTCATGGGCATATGCAAAGGGCGACCCATGAGAATTTCATGTGGAGAAAGAACCTTAGTAGGATGCAGTTGTGACCACATAGAAAATAAGGCTACTAGTAAGGCTTGCACCCAAGTTAAGCCTGTTTTGGAAGTGACTTTAGCAAGTCTAGTTTTTAATGTCCGATTCATGCGTTCAATAATACCTGATGCCTGTGGTCTATATGGGCAATGAAATTTCAAAGTAATGCCTAGCATTGTACACAATGATTCAACTAACTTAGCAGTAAAATGCATTCCATGGTCAGAGTATATTTGACAAGGAACACCAAAACGAGGTATCAATTCATAACACAATTTTTTTGCAACTGAAATAGCATCGTTTTTAGCACATGGGTAGGCTTCTAACCACCCCAAAAAAATATAAACAATAGTCAAAACATATTTAAAATGAGTACAAGGTGGGAGTTTAATAAAGTCCCACTGTAAAGCACAAAATGGTCCCATTAGTTTTGGCACCGGTTGAGCGGGAGCCAAAGTGCCTTTTGAAATGTTATGCTGTAAACAAATGGAGCACGTACTCAAAATATGTTGCAGAGAAGCAGAAAGTCCTGGGGCAAACCAATCCTGCTGGATTTGTTTGATTAATGCTTGTACCCCTACATGAGCTGGAAAATGATATGCTTTAATGAGAGAATTTAACATAGATATAGGGCAAATTAATCTGCCATCAGGATGCTGCCAAATTGAATCAGAGCATTGGAAACAACTGTGGGCCAGCCATGTTTTTCTTTCTGATTCCGATGCTTCACTTTGTAAAGCTTTCAAAACAGTAGTGTCAAAAGTAATCATTTGTAAGATAGGCTGCAGAAATTGTCCCTGAACAGTGAAAGAGCAGCCTGCTTGGCAGCCCAGTCAGCTAAATTATTTCCCTTAGCTACTAGGGAGTCGTTAGACTGGTGAGCTGCACACTTGACAACAGCAATTTTGGAAGGTAATATTAAATCTTGTAAGAGGTGATCAATATACAGGTAATTGTTAATTGGTGCCCCAGAGGATGTCAAAAACCCCCTTTCCTTCCATAGGGTACCAAAATCATGGACAACACCATGGGCATAACATGAATCAGTATAAATAGTAACAGATCTGTCTTTGGCCATTTTACATGCATGCGAAAGTGCCACTAATTCCACAGCTTGTGCGGAAGTGCCAGGTGGTAATTGTTCAATTTGTAAAACCTCAGATGGCGAGCAGACTGACCATGCAGCCTGGAGTTTGCCAAGATTATTTTGTAAACAGGACCCATCTACAAAAAGAAGTAAATCAGGATTAAGCAAAGGAACATCTTGCAAATCTAATCTAGGAGAAAGAACAGTGTTAACTACAAGCACACAGTCATGTGGTTCACCCCCGTCACTAGTTGGAATTAATGAAGCAGGGTTTAGTGGTGGGCAACATGTAATTTGAACAGTGGGATTACTTAATAGACTTAACTCATATTTAGTGAGGCAAGCATTAGAAAGATATTGTGTTTTTGTTTTTAAAAGTAATGCTTGCACCGCATGAGGTACTGCTAGTATAGTGTCATGTCCTAATGTCAATGGTGCTGCCATATCAATCAAAACAGCAGCGGCTACCACTGCTCGTAAACAGGGTGGATAGCCAGAAGCAACAGGGTCTAACTGAGTGCTGTAATATGCTATAGGTCGATAGCCTCCCGTGCACGCTTGTGCCAGCAGGCCCAGGGCAGTTTTATTTCTTTCACAACAGAAGAAAACAAAGGGTTTAGAATAATCTGGGAGCCCCAGGGCAGATGGGTTTATCAGTGCCGTTTTAATAGCCTGAAAGGCATTTTCATGTTTAGGGGACCAAGGCAGAGGGTCCGTGACCTTCTTTTTTAGAAGCTGTAACAGAGGGGCCAAAATTTCTGAAAAATTGGGCACCCACTGTCTATAATAACCTGCTAGGCCAAGGAATCCCTTGAGTTGTCTCTGAGTTACAGGGTGGGGGGCAGTCTGAATGGAGGTAATTCTACTTGGAAGTATTTGACGTGAACCCATAGAAATGATATGTCCCAGGTACTGTATCTTTTCTTGACAGAACTGCAGTGTAGATGTATTTACCTTAAAACCTCGTTCAGCTAAAATCTTTAAAACTAAAAGTGAGTCCTCTATACAAGACTTGGCATCTTGTGAAGCTATAAGAATATCGTCTACATATTGGACCAATACTGAACGTGGTGGTAACTGTAAATCCTGCAGTTGTCTGTGCATTTCTCTGGAGAATAGGGTTGGAGATTCTACATATCCTTGGGTAGTCGGGTCCAAGTATACTGTTGGCCCTTATAAGTGAATGCAAACAAATACTGACTATCTGAATGAACTGGGATAGAGAAGAAACCCGATGAGATATCTATAACCATAAAACAACGTGCTGTAGGTGGGATACAGCTTAAAATCGTAGCTGGATTTGGTACGATTGGAAAAACAGGCAAGACAGCTTTATTGACTTCTCACAAGTCTTGCACAAATCTGTAAGCTTGTTTACCAGGTTTCTTTACCGGTAGAATTGGAGTATTACATGGACTTGTTGTAGGTGCTATAATTCCTTGTTGTACCAAAGCAGAAATGACAGGGGGCAATACCAGATGTGGCCTCTACCATCAAAGGGTACTGTGGTACCCGAGGTAACTTTGCTCCGGGTTTTAAGGTTATTTTTACAGGAGTGGCTGAGATTAGAAACCCAACATCATTATCATGAGTCGTCCATAGATGAGAGGGTAATGAATTTAGATGCTTATTCTTATCGAGGTCAGACTGCATACACATTGTTTGCAGAGTGATGTTTTCATCTAAAGTAGCCAAAATACTATCTTGTTTATCTGAAGGTACTTATAAATATACTCCTTCAGCAGTGCAGAAGATGGTTGCTCCCATCTTACACAGCAAATCTCTTCCCAATCAATTTAAAGGTGCTGAGGGTCCTACTAAAAATGCATGATGGTCTTGTAAAGGTCCTAAAGTTACTGGGACTGGGACGGTTTCAGAATATTCAATAGGAATGCCAGAGACACCTACCCCTCTAGTTATGTTACTGGAGAGGGGAACATTTATTGCTACTTCACCAGCTAACATAGATTTGGATGATCCAGTGTCAATCAAAAAGGGGTATGGTTTATTTTTGACAAGTAACATAACATGTGGTCCATCTTGATCCACAGGGATGAAAGGGCACAACTGCTGTTGTCTTTGTTCAGGGAATCTTCATTGTGATGGCTGCCGATTGGATGGAGTCCAATTAGAATTCCACTGAGGTGACATATCAGTGGGTGGGGCAGGTTGCTCAGCCAGATACGGACATTCATTTCTCCAATGACCTACTTGGCCACAATTGATACACTCCATTTGATTATTATAGCTTTGGGGTGGGGCTGATCGATTTTCCTGCCAGTTTTGTCTGTTTTGGTTTCCAGCCCCTTGGCATTCACCTCTCCCTCTTCCCCGTCCTCCCCGTCCACGCTGCCCAAAGGTAGTGCACATCTGAATCTGCGCTTTAACCAATTTTTCCTGTAAGTCCTTTTTTTCTGTGCTAAGTGGTCGGAGAGGTATTGCACTTGTGTGATTAATTCCTGCAGTCCAAGACTAGGCCATTTAAACATACTTCCTTTAACTTATCCCGTACTTGTGGGCGTAACCCATCTATGAAAGCAGCCGACAATCCGCTCTGTGCTGGCCCTTCAGTGGGTTCTGGGTAACCAGAATAAGCCTCAAAGGCTTGTTCTGAGTACCAGAATAAGCCTCAAAGGCTTCAGTGAGATGATTTAAATACTTGTCCACAGGTTTGTCTTCTTTTTGAAGAACTGACTTGATTTTGGACCAGTTGGGTGTGGATGGAACTATTACTGTAATAGCAACTACTGTATGCTGTCTGACCACTTCGAACCCATTATCTCCTTGTGCATCATGTTTTGGAATCAGAGTAGGGACATTAGCATGGTCCCAAATCCATTTCATCAGGTCAACCGGTATAGTGTACTGAAGAACTGCCCTGACTTCTTCTATTGTAGGATTTTGTAAACAAATATGTCCCACCAGCACACGCTGGAACTTAGCTGGATTAGTACGAATAGGCGGTAATGATTTGGTAATGGCTTGAAAATCAACCGCCGACCACGCCCTAGGTACTACAATGGTCGGTGGTTCCTGTGCACTTCTAGCATGGGCTGGGTTAGGTACCTCCCTCAAAGGTAACAATTTGTTGTCGTCTGACGACTCTGATCCTGAATCTGGACTAAATTTATCTGGCCCAAAATACCCATCCCTACTGTCAGTTATAGCGGGGAACTGGCCAAAATGCCTTCATCGGTGTAAATGTCGCTTTCCTTTTCCTTTATAATAGTGTTTAGCTTTAAAATACATTACAGCTTTTGCTTCTTTATGAGTCTTACTACAAGTTTTTGGTCCCTTTTTTCTATCATTTGTGTCTGGATCAGATTCACTAGAGTGACTGTCTGCAGCTTGTTATCTTTCTCTAGGGGTGGAATCTTTAGTGGTGGAATCTGGCTGCTGTGCTTCTGCTCCTTGTTGAGTGAGGGGGGGCTGATATTGCAGGGGTGCAATCAGTGGTGCAGTCGGTGATGGGGGAGCCAGGCATTATCGTCTTTTGATGATTCAGTTATCTGCAATTTAGCTAATTCCTTCACAGGATAAAGCCCCTTAAAGGGTGGGTCCTTCAAGCATTTGCCGTTTACTATATCTAAATTACTATCAGTTTGTTGTAATTCCCTCAATTGCTCTTTTAATTTCTGCTGATTATCTTTTAGACTACTAATAACCAAATCCTTTTTTCTTTCTTTTGCCTCTGTCATCCAATCATTAAATGCTGCCCAGCACAACCCTGGTATTCTTCTCCCTTTTTTCTTTAATTTTCCTTGGAGATTAAGCAAAATATTTTTATTAAAACTACCATTTTCTGGAAAGGCGAGTTTACCATCACCTTCAGTGAGGGTGATCCACTGACTTATAAACATACCACTGTCCCGGGACACATGAAAATACATATAACCAGCTGGTGTACCTCTTTCTGGCTCTTTTATGGTTCCACACTTGCTCCCATTTTCACACAATAAGCTATTCTGTATTTTACAGATGTAGCTGTGATGTTTTGTAAACATCGTTTTCCCCTCTCTCGTATATCCTTTCACTCTTATGTCGCCAGTTTTTCGTTTTAACCCACTCTCATACTGCACAATCAATAGCACAAAAAAAATGCATGCCACTTACCTCAAAACAACTGAATGAGATGAATTATTACATTTCTATAAAATTATCAATACCAAATTTTTAAAGCAGGCAAGTACAGGAAATGAAAGAAACACTGCCAGAACAGAAAATTATGTTATGGGCCCTTTCACTAGCAGTATTTCGTTCAATTCCCAACTGCCGCAGCTGTTGTCAATTCAGATCCGAGTAAACGTCACCAATTGTTGCATTTAACATTTTACCTTAAATAAAGACAAGACACTTCTTCCTCTCTTTCAGTGGTATTTATTACACACGTGTGGGAGCCTCATGGAAAGTACCAGGGAGACACTCCGAACAAAGGAATGCATAAGCTTATATGCTGGTGATACTGCTGACAGTACAAAAATATAAACTAGACCAATTAAATTAGTACAAAAGACAATTAACGAATCAGTGGTTTACCCGTAGGCTTAAAGCAGTTCACATTACTACATCTCTAGGCAGAGAAAGAAAATTGGATACACTTCCATACAAGGCATATTTCCTGCTTTCAAGCAGGCTCCTGTTTTTCAGTACTTCTCCACTATTCACAGCTTACTCAGAGTTCACAATACAAAGTTCATCTCAATGCATACAGATTTTCACATACTCAATTTCCTTAAGCACATACTTTGGCTATTCATATTCTACAATCTACATCTATATCTATCTGTATATATATATATATATATATATATATATATATATATATATATATATATATATATATATATATATTTTTTTTTTTAATACAGATATCTCTCTCTCTCTCTCTCTCTCTCTCTCTATATATATATATATATATATATATATATATATATATACAGAGAAAGGGGTCTGCTTCACAAGCTCGAAGATGAGAAGGCCAAGACGAGAACTCCGAAACTTCATATAAACGAACAACCACATACCCAGAGATAGATACATTAACCCCTTAATAAATCAGCATTCCAATTCCAGAAAATTCTGGTATTCTATTAATAATATACTCAGTCATGGAACAACCACCACTTCTTACTTTAACAGACATGCTATAGAAATCATTCAAGCCTATACTAAAGATTTTCCACCTAATAATCTCATGCCCTCTCCTCAGACAGAAAACACCCTCTTTTTCACCCTAAAACCCATCAAGACCTCCTACATCAAATTGCTACTCCTTGAAATGAAACCTGCTCTCCTTCTGCAGATAATCTCTCACCAGAATTCCTTAAGTTAGCTGCTAATTCCATAGCCTATCTTGTGTCTGTTTTAATGAATAAATCCATCAAGGAATCATACATTCCATTTTTATGGAAAAAATATTCATCATCCCCTTTCATAAAGGAGGAAACTCATCTAATATAACCAGTTTCAGACCTATTGCTATATTATCCCCTTTGTCAATGTTTCTGGAAAAGTGCATTCACAAACAGCTACTTGAACACATATATCAAGAAAAGCTCCTGAGCCCCCACAAAGCATGGTTTTAGGCCCGTTCATAACACTACCACAGCCTTATTAACCTCCACAGATACTATTAACAAAGCCAGAGACAAAGGCAAATATGTTTCTTCTGTATTCTTTGATCTCTCTAAAGTGTTTGATCTAATCTCTCATCAAAAACTCCTCTAATAACTGTCTTCCCTAGGGCTATCACAATATGGTTCAACAGTGCTTAACCAATAGATACCAGTCTGTTAAATGGCCCTCCACCTTCTCTCTCTTCCTTTCTTTCTTCCTGTCAATATTGGCATGCTACAGGGCTTTATTCTTGGTCCTCTGTTCTTCAGTATATTAACTTGTAAACTACATAAATCCTTTCAGCAACTTCCTTCATACACAGAGCTGGATCATGGTCAAATGGGGCCCTAGGCAGGGTAATGAACCAAGTCCCCCACAGCAATTTCCCCTCCCCCGCAGTCATTCCAGTGTCCCAATAATTGGCTATCTCTCTCCATTTAGTATAAACACTGTTCAAGCCTGTCAGTATGCATACTGCTTCCTTCTTTACTTTTACAATGCTTAAAGATACTTGGATTTAATTTAAAACTTTTGTTTCAGATTTTATAGCACAAACACTGAGCCATTTGCTAAACAAACAATACAGTCTCACAATGAAGACAGATTTAGCATGAACAATAAACATATTTTCCCTTCAAACTCACATTCATTGAAATGGCATTGAAACCCACCTTCAAAGAAAATGCATCTGGCCAGCAGTGGATTGAATTTAACTTTGGACTGTTTTCAAACCATAGATTCCTTACACATATTTTAGGACCATACATACATGCCTGTTCTTTTATTTAGCTTCCTAATTGTATTAAATTGTATTAAATTTTATTCCTTGTATAATACACCACTACTTGTTAGAATGCATTTTAAAATGGTAGTTTTGAACATTTTTCCAGTAAGCAATAAAACAAAATGTTTGAACCAATAATGACAAAACTACCCATTTCAGGACATCACAGCCATAAAAGGCCTATACTTCTCAAGCTCTTAAAAAAATAAATCTGGACAAAGCCTGACATAATGGAGGGACAAAGACCCAAAAATAGGGACATATTTTAAATATACTGCACTTATAATCTAAGAAAGTTGTTAGAATAACAGGATTTGTATTAGCATATATTTTTCAGAAGAATATGAAGTCTGAAACTTAAATGTATGTCATTATTTATTGACTTCAGCCCACAGATCATCCCAGTGATTTGACAGAAAACCACACATTTTATGTGGAACAAACCAAAAATATGAGACAAAAATCTGGGCATTCTGTGAAAATCTGGACAGTTGAGAGTTATGAAAATGCCACTCCTTCTGTCATCACAATCCACCAATATCAGTTAACATGCACAATCTTATTTGAAGTAAAAGTAATCTCAATAATTTCACGTTAAAGAGATCTGTATCTAATGAAGAGTTGCTACTGGGCAAACAACTTTACATTTCAGTGTTTCATCTACAAATTCAGTGCCTGTTGCCCTTGAAGAATTAATTGCCTATGTTACATTACAAAAAAGTTGGTAAGCTGGTAATATTGCAATAGGGAATGGTTGGCAAACTGACAAGTTCATAGTTACTAATCATCTCATCCAAGGAAGGACACACAATCCATCCACATGGTGTGAAATTAGAACCCACAGCCTTCTGCACCAAAGTTAAACATGCTACCTGTTGTGCTACTAAAACTGCTTTCAAATTCTACAGCACAAACATTGACTGCCATTTGCCAAACAAACAATTGCACATTCAAAACAGACTTAGCATGAGCAGTAAATTTCTCTTCCCTTGAAACACAGAATTCCTTGAAAATGCATTGGAACTCATAATTCCTTTAGCAGTCTGGTAGTTGGTGTAGAGGATTTCGGATCTTATTTCCTGTAACCAAGGTACAGGGTTTGAGGCTGAGTGAGTTAACTGACTAAACTGCCATCCTTAACTAGGGCATTACACACACACATATATGCACGCACACACACCTTAAGAATGGCTTTGGGCTCAGGTACACTCTTTCAGTGAAAGACTAAAGAATGTCAAGCATAAAAAACTCATCAGGGATGCTAATGATTTTGCCAATGGTCAAGTCTTTTTATGGCCCAGAACTGAAAATGTACGAACACAGAGTATACACAATGATGGGTCTCAAAGTAATGCTTCAAGTTTTCCATCGACGCCAACAGTCATCTCTAGCACTGAAGCCATTTTGGCTCACTCTGTTCCATCTACAGTTAACACCATGGTCCATACAGCATTAGCGCCCAACAATCCTGCCTCTATTCTTGCCAATGATGTCAGTTTGGATAGTGGCACACCTCCTCCTAATCAACAGGCAGCTAAAGCGTTTTTACTAGCAGGTGCTAAACCGAAGGATACATCTTCTGCCAGTAACTGTTTTTTACCTTTCCCGGTCAAGCAACAGCCAGGATGGAGAGGCCGGTCGAACAGCAGAGGACCAAGGAAAAGAAAGGGTTCCATAGAAAAGTATGCGAATACCAGGAAACAAAGGAACTGAACTCTTTAGTATGTAACATATCAGATTATGTCTTGTCTGAATCAGATCTTTCTTTACTGGAGAAAGGTCTTAATTTTATTCCCTCACAAGTAAGTTTTTTGAGTGACGTTTTAATAGATTTGAGGTTATTTTGTCGCAATGTCTCACTGAAGATTTTGTTTAAAAATAACAGTGTTTTGGATACTAGCACTCTAAAAAATTTTTTCAGAGTTAAAAGTAGTTTTACCCCTATGATGCCACACAATGTGGAGAGTTTCTTAAAAATGTGTGAGAATGATTTTTATGAATGGTTTGGGTCCAATAAGAGAAGGTGTTGTTTTTTCAATGTCAGCAAAGCTGAACAGTGCTCTATTCAATCCCTGAAGAATAATGAACATATTGTTGTCAAGCCAGCCGACAAGGGTGGGGCAGTGGTTATCATGAATTCTTCAGAATACTCTGACACTATGAATAGTATGTTATCAGATGATAAAGTCTATGAAACAATTACTAGAGAAAAGGTTAAAAAAATTGTCAAAATGTTGCATGATAATCTTTATGACCTCCTGATGTGTGGTCAGATAAGCTGTGAGTTATATGAGTATTTCTTAATAGAATTTCCTACCATTCCTATGATTAAAGGTCTACCCAAAATACACAAAGGCATTAAACCAGTACCAATGAGACCTATAGTCTCTGGTGAACGATGGATAACTTCCACCATCTCATCCTTTGTGGAAGGGCTATTACGACCCCTGGTGGATGATATTCCTGTTATTTTGAAAGACTCATATCAACTTATTGAGTTTCTTAAAGGTTTTGAGTTAGACAAGAGGGGAACAATTCTGTTATTAGTAACCATGGATGTCAAGAATCTTTTCACTAGTATTCCCAATGATTTGGGACTTCAGGCCATCAGAGAGATTCTTGTTACCAATTCAGGCTATAGTGGCAACAGACAAATCCTGATTAATTGCCTTCTTGAAATGATACTTGACAACAATGTCTTCTTGTTTCAGGACCAGCTATATTTGCAAAAATGGGGGGTTGCCATGGGCACCCCCTGTGCGAATAGTTACGCTAACCTTGTAGTCCACCATTGGGAGTTGAACCATTTGTTTAAACATGTAGATTACAACAAAGTTAGAATGTATAAGAGGTTTGTTGATGACGTCCTTTTTGTATGGGAGGGGACAGAAGCAGAATGTCTGAATTTTATTACAGAATTAGAAATGACCACCACATTTTTAAGGTTTACAGCTGAAATATCCTCAGATCAGGCACACTTCTTGGATCTAAAGTTGGAATTTAATGCCAACAGGATTGTTACCTCCTTATATAGAAAACCCACCTGGAGGAACACACTCTTACGTTTTGAAAGTATGCACCCCAGGTTTACCTTCAAAGGGATAGTTTTAAGTCAAATGTATAGAATTTGTAGAATATGTAGCGATAGGAACATTCTATTTTTAGAACTTAGTAACTTGGAAGGCTTATTCAAACAAAGGGGTTATCCCCCTAGGTTAGTAAATGAATGTAAGCAGGAAGTTATCCTGAAAGTATTGGGCAGGACAGATGAGCTTGTTTCTGTTGGGAGCATTCCTTCATCTCATACAATGAGAAATGATAGGTTTACTGATAGACTGAGTTACGTCACTAAATATACCAGTGATGTTGTCCATCATAATAAAATCATCAGTAGAAATTGGAATGTTCTGATCACTGATCCGTTTACCAGGAAAATTGTGGGTGACCATCCAAGGTTTAGTTAATAGACATGCCATAATTTGAAACATACTTTATGTCTAGAACAGACTTTTTCATTAGGTAACCATTTCAGTGATCCACAGGGGACTTTCCCTTGTGGACATTGTCATATGTGTCCATACATATCCAAAAATGTCTGTTTTTCACATCCTGATGGATCTTTTACTTTTACACCTAGATTTCATAGTGATTGTAACAGCATCAACTTAATCTATTTAGCAACATGTGACTCTTGTGAAGCCTTTTATGTAGGCCTCACGAAGAGGAGACTTCGTGATAGGGTCTACAACCACTGTTACGACATCAAGAAAGGCAATGAAAGTAATGCCTTGGCTAAGCACATAGTAGAATATAATACACATAGGTTCAGCTTTATGGTCTTGGAATTATTGGCCATTAACAATAGGGAAGGAGATAATATGAATCAGTTGGCTGTTAGGGAACTCAAATGGATACTTATATTGAAAGCGCATGTACACCCAGGTATTAATCAGTACGTATCTGTTAAACCTGTTCTTAACAACAGGAAGTTGTAATGCTGATATGTATTTCATGATATCTGGCCTGAGCTTCTTTTTATGCTTTTTACCTCCCTTTATGTCCACTTATGAGGGTTGATAATAGATGGTTTAGTATTTAATTTTTTTCATTATTTGTTAGGTACACCTATTAGGTGTTTTTGTTGGATTTAGCATGTTTTTATGTATTTTAGTGTTTAGGTTTCTCCAAGGTTAGTGTGTTTTTTCTGACCGTATACCTTGGACATTTTTTATTTTTAAAGTTACCAGTAACTTAGTTATGACCTAAGATTTTGATATAATGTGATTTATGACCTTAATGTGTTTGTTGGTTATTTTTTAGGCCACATTAGTATCCCAGTCGCTGTTGCTATTTCACCACTTCCCATGTCAGTGCCGCAGTTAGATATTATTCTTTGCTTGACCTTTTATATGTCCCTTTCCATTTGCCTTGGACACACAGTTCATGTGTCCCTAGAGGACCATGAATTTGTACAACAGTCACACTCTTTTTATTTAGCATGTCCCATGTCTGGCTCCTACAGGTGTGGTAACTGTCTGACTTAGATCGATAACTCCTTTTTGTTTCAAGATCCTTGCTTCTGCATGCGTTCAATCTAGTTTTTGTTTACGTTTCGTGGAAATTTCATGATTTGATGTTTCAGATATAATATATGTATGGTAGATGTTTTTGCCAAATGTATACCTGTTTTACATCTATACTATATATATCATTGTAGTTTATTAGTTTATTTTTTATTATTGTTATATATGCGGTACATCAGCCCATAATGTGCGATCACCTCTTGGATAGAGATGAGTTCGGGCATATACTTTGGTATTCCAGCTTGGCCCAACGGTTCTCTGACAGGGTTGCACAATGTGCGCATGTCTGCGGAGGCGGAGTGGTCTTTCCACCAACTATATGTTGTTCATTCTTTATTTTTTAGTATCTCATCTTGATGCTGTAGTTGGGCTGTTTGGGCCACTCAGCATTAGTTTAAACAATGACTCTTGATAAATATGGAATTTGATGGCATTATGTTAGCGGAAAGTTGCTTTTGAGAATCCGCCAACAGTTGCATGTTCGAATGTCTTTCGTGTTTGTAAACAGCATACGTGAGTAGGCTGCCCTTCACATTCGGACTGTTATCCGTTGCATTGCACCGCACTTATATTCTGGATCAGTTCTGACCGCAGGATAGTTTTTTATAGAGTATGTCTGCATTTTTGTGGCGTTGCTTTAGGGATTGTCTGTATTTAGATAGCGACCCTAGAATAAGTTGTGAAGTATGTTTTAGATGCATGTGTAAACTGGAATATGGTTTGTTTACATTCATTTCATGCTGTTTCTTGTTTTGATCATGATCTCGTACTATTACACAGTACTGTGAGACAATTGTTTCAGTTAGTTCGAGCCGTTACACAGCGACAGGATTCGCTGTCTTATTTAAATATTGTTTAGTAAAGGCATTTATGCTTTAGTTTGTATACTGTTTTTAGATCATTTCAATACTGTTTCTTTAAACAGATTACGGAGGGAAAGATTATGTGCTAGTAATTAATCAATTATTGTTTAATTCATTGGTTTGAGCGCCAAAAGTTTTTGTATATAAGCTTGCCATTTTTAATGTTTTATCACACCTGAAGAAGCGTAGTATAGCTACGTGAAAGCGCTTGTGTTTTTGTTCTTAATAAAGAAGGTTTTATCTCCAGTGAGAATCTTCGCGTGGTGACTCCAGTGGATTTTGTGTTACTAAGTTCCTCCAGCTTTTTCCAAGGGGAGTCTTTGTTTTCCTGCTACAGTTCTTGGACTTTTTCTTTTTTTTTTTTTTTTTTTTTTTAATCTAAGAAAGTTGTTAGAATAACAGGATTTGTATTAGCATATATTTTTCAGAAGAATATGAAGTCTGAAACTTAAATGTATGTCATTATTTATTGACTTCAGCCCACAGATCATCCCAGTGATTTGACAGAAAACCACACATTTTATGTGGAACAAACCAAAATTATGAGACAAAAATCTGGGCATTCTGTGAAAATCTGGACAGTTGAGAGTTATGAAAATGCCACTCCTTCTGTCATCACAATCCAACAATATCAGTTAACATGCACAATCTTATTTGAAGTAAAAGTAATCTCAATAATTTCACGTTAAAGAGATCTGTATCTAATGAAGAGTTGCTACTGGGCAAACAACTTTACATTTCAGCGTTTCATCTACAAATTCAGTGCTTGTTGCCCTTGAAGAATTAATTGCCTATGTTACATTACAAAAAAGTTGGTAAGCTGGTAATATTGCAATAGGGAATGGTTGGCAAACTGACAAGTTCATAGTTACTAATCATCTCATCCAAGGAAGGACACACAATCCATCCACATGGTGTGAAATTAGAACCCACAGCCTTCTGCACCAAAGTTAAACATGCTACCTGTTATGCTACTAAAACTGCTTTCAAATTCTACAGCACAAACATTGACTGCCATTTGCCAAACAAACAATTGCACATTCAAAACAGACTTAGCATGAGCAGTAAATTTCTCTTCCATTGAAACACAGAATTCCTTGAAAATGCATTGGAACTCATAATTCCTTTAGCAGTCTGGTAGTTGGTGTAGAGGATTTCGGATCTTGTTTCCTGTAACCAAGGTACAGGGTTTGAGGCTGAGTGAGTTAACTGACTAAACTGCCATCCTTAACTAGGGCATTACACACACACATATATGCACGCACACACACCTTAAGAATGGCTTTAAACTTACAAATAAAAGAATGGCTATGCAACTCAAGTTAAATTATGTGTGCTTCTCTCATGTGGAACATGTTTACATTACATCCACACTGGTGTATGCATTGTATTAAAGATGTGTGTATTCATAAAGGAGAAGATGCCAATGCCACTGAGACATTATGAAAACACATTTAATTTTTTTTAATTCAAAAGTAATGTGATAATGTGAATATATATATATATATATATATATATATCTACAGGAGGATGCAATCCTTTCTTTTGAATGTGCTGTTTAGTTGCAGTGTGAACACCCAAATAGTTTGGGTAATTTGCACTACATTGAACATGTGGGGTTGGAGTTTGTGTGAGATCATTGGACAGTGGGTTTATATATATATATATATATATATATATATATATATATATATATATATATATATATATATATATATATATATGAGTAGTGAGTTTGTGGAGGTGGCAAGGGGCTTGCCCCCTTGCATAAAAATATTTCTATGTTTATGTGGTTTTGGCTGATAATGAAGTTGAGTATATATTTTGGCTGTATGAATGCCATTTGTGTCATGATAATGCATCCATGTAGATATATAGACAGAAAGATAGAATGATAGACAGAAAGAAAGAATGTAAGCTATATAGATATAGATATACATCTACACATATATATATATATATATATATATATATATATATATATACATACATACACATATAAATATCTGTGTGTGTGTGTGTGTGTGTGTGTGTGTGTGTGTGTGTGTGTGTACATGTGTACTTAGGATTAATTCCAGCTCCCTTGCATTTCTTGAATGAATTAAATGAGTAAGTGAAGACTGACTGACTGAATAAGTAAGTACTTTGTATTGGCAGGGATTTTATTGCCAGTCAAGGCAGCAGAGCTGATGGGCATCCATTCCCTGTTGATAGTTATTTTGAAGTTTATGAAGGAATGCTATTAATCCTCACTGTGCACCTGTAGTCCTCTTCAGACACCTTTAAGAGCAGCTAAACAGTAATATATATTAACTGACCCATGGAAATCTAGCCCTGTTATGCAGATATTTCCGTAGCTTCAGCACAAGACATTACTTTCATTATGCTGATTTTTATACAACATAATTCTGTCACAGATGAAAGCACATAGATTTATTTCCCTGTGGTACATAAGAAACCTGGGCACTTGATAAGTGTTATGAAAAATGTCTCTTTAAATATCCTATCTGGACTGGGTGTTTTGAAAATACACTACTTCAAATAAAATATTTCAGGTAACACTTTGCCAAGAATGTTATGCATTAGTTTAATAAAATATAAGCTTGCAGCTTGGGAGCTATCTACTAACATATTTGTCTTAACCAGGACATAGACAATAAACAAGGGGTTCAAAAGATGACCCATTTGGTTCTGTATTTTAATTACTTTCTGGTGCTTGTCTAGCAAAATTTAAGTGATTTAATTTGTAATGGGGCTAAATAATTTAATGTGAAGACCATCTGATACAGGAAACTTGCCAGCCGCGTTCATCTCTATTGTTTTGAAAATTGACATATAGCAGTTATTGAACTAGCTAGATCCTGTTTCTGAACAAGATCTAGTTATTTCTGTTGTCTAATATATAATGCTGTTCAGAAATTTTTACCATTTCATGTTCCATAGTTCAGATTTGTTTATGTACAGTGCTGAAGGCATCTTAATGCTTACAAAGAGTTTATTCCATACCCTTCCATTTTAAACTTGTGGCACTCATTAACATTAATAGTTTCTTGTCTTAATGTAAGGTGCGTGTTGAAGACTTTTTTTTCCTGAAGAAGTTGAAATCTTGAGCCTATTATTATCTCTTACACATTTTACAGAGTTTGATATTTATTAGAAATAATCACTGATGCTTTTATTCATAGCTGAAAGCATTCTTTAAAATTATGATGCTAGCAGAAAGAAAAGAAAATTAAATTCAAGGTTACTAGCCCAAAACTATATTTTAAGTAGGATTCTTTATTTCCTTGTATTGTAATTTTTTTGTATAATGCACTTACATTTTGCTTATCTTTTTAAAGCTGTGATGTTAATAGTTTACTTTGCATTTGCACTCATCTCAGAATGCTTTGTTTTGCCTTTCATCATAGGATCACAGGATCATAGGAGATTACTAGGCTATCGACCCAATGGTCATTTTTATCCTAGCCATATCAACCTAGTGTAATAGAAGTACTAGTCAATACCCAAGATTGCATTTAATGATGATTGTCCATGTCCAGGAGGGTTGTGGATGCTATCCCTGGTAAGAATTTGCCGTGCCCCATCCACTCATCCGGGTTCCTCTTGAACAGTGTCATAGAGGTGCTCTGTCTCACATGAATTAGTAGCCTGTTCCAACAACATGGCAGTCACTGGGAGATAAATTTGTCCCTCCAGCATATCCTATTTAAGTCTCTGGAATGGGTAGCCCTAGACCCATTTGATTTACGGATATGCCATAAGTTCATTAGGCTTGGGTCTTGGATTGCTCTGTAGGCTAGGCATAAGTCTCCCCTAAGAAGTCTATATGATAAGGAGTATAGGGACAGGGATTTTAGTTGGTCTGTGTAAGGCACATGCTGATGGCCCTTGATCTTCTTTGTTAGAAATATCTGAGGTCTCTCTAATTGCTGTAGGTGTTTAGTACAGTACATACCGAATGGGGCATTATACTCAATTATGGGCCAGATAAGTGCTGAGCATAGGGGGGTTATAACTTATTTTGCTCTTGAGGCAATGCCTTTACTAACCAAGTGAGCAATGTGGAAAGCTTTTCTTACAATGGTAGACACGTGGTGGTCTAAGTAAAAGTCGCGGTCAACCGGTGATCCCAGGTCCCTTACCACTTCATGGGTTCTTAGGGTATTGTTATTGATTTGATAGTGTGAAGGGACATTGTTTGTACAGAAGGGATTAATGATGCATTTCTTTGCATTCATTTTGAGGCTGTGACTAATACACCAGTTGTAGGTCTGTGTGAGACCCTACTGGAGTATATTGGTATCATTTGGGGATTCAATGACTGCACCTAGTTTACAGTCACCTGCAAACTTGGTCAGCCACAACTCTTTGTTTTGACCTGAACTTCTGAGAAGTATATACCAAACAGTAGGGGGCCCAGCACTGACCCCTGTGGCACCCCACTGATAACAGGTCTGCTGATCGATGTGGAGTCACCCACTTTCAAAGTGTGTGTCCAGTTTGTGAGTCAGTTGGCAACACATCTTACAACTAAGGGGGTTACATTCAGTTTGCTAAGTTTATTGGTAATGCCTGAATGTGGGATTGTGTTGAAAGCCTTTGCCAAGTCAAGGTACGCTGTGTGCACAGATTTGCCCTCATCAATGGCCTTGGTCACACTTTCAAAGAAATCCACCAGATTTAATAGGCAGGATCTGCCCTTCATGAAGCTGAATTGGGTAGGATCCAGGATTTGGAGATCACCTATGTCTTTATTTATGAGGCCCATAATGTTACACTCCATGGTCTTACAGATGAAGCTGGTCAGGCTTATGGGTGTGTAATTCCTCAGGTCTGTTGCTAGACCACCTTTGTGGAAGGGAATAACTGTAGGTGTTCTCCATTCTCCTGTAGTTAGGCTATGATTGAAAAGGGTACTTAGTGGTGATGCTAGTTCATGTTTTAGCCTGTTTAGATGACAGCCTAGGATATCATCTGGTCCCATAGAGGCCATGTTCTTTGCCTTGGACAGGGCTTTGAGAACCTGCTCTTCAGATATGTAAGGTGAGGGGGAATTTGGGGGAGGGTTTGTTGTAAGTTGGGAGGGGATAAGGGAGTGAAATGTTCACCAAACCTATCCACTAGCAGGTTCACTATTTTGTGGGGTCAGTGTGTGTGATACTGTTGGCCATCAGTTCTGCACATGTTTGGGTACTACCCATTAGGTTACATACATAGCTGTAAAAGACCTTACAGTTATCCTTGACAGTATTTGCTAAGTTTCTTTCAAAGGAGCTGTTGGAGGATTTGACAAGCTGTCTTATTTGCCTGTTAAGGCTGGGGAGGGTGCTTTTCCATTGTTGGGTCCTTGTCTTTGTTTTCTTAGACAGCAACTTTTTTGCATTTATTTTAGAGTTTGTTGATGCTGGAAGTCCACCATGGCAGCTTGATTTTACTTGGGGCTGTGGCTTTGATTCTGTCTGATACAGCCAAGTTTATACACTTATGTAAGTGATTGTACAGGGCTTTAATGTATGCTTTGGCATAGTTACCACTTTCAGCTTGGGATGGGGCTTGGAATGTATTTATACATTCACCTAGAAGGGTATAGTTTGCCTTGGTGAAGTTTATTAGGCTGATTTCACCCTTTGTGAGTTATGGTGATAGTGTCATTTTGAAGGTGACTGTTTTGTGGTCAGTCTTAACTAATGAGGGTCTAACAGTTGCAGCAGTGACATGTTGGTGAAGACCAGATCTAGAATGTTTGTTTCTCTTGACGGGGTATGGGAAATTTTCCCTAGGGCATTTGAATTCACAAAGTCAAGGAACTTTTCTGCAAGTGAGTTTGGGCTACAGTAGGTTTTGCATTTGATGGTGGCATAACTGAATTACCCCATAACCAGTGTGTTCAGTAAAATCTGGATTGTCTTCAATTTGGTTATGTAGGCTTCATGGGTGTTGTGACCCATGGAGGGGGATCTATAACTGGCTAGGACTTGAATGAGGGTCTTACCCATTGTAAACTGGACCTGGCGTAGCTCCATGGAGTTGTCCAGTCTAACTAGACGTGAGGTGAATTTATCTCTAATATAGATTGAAACACAACCTCCTTTGATTTTCACACATTCATTTTGCAGTCTAAAGGTGTGGAAGGCATTGTTGCCTTGCATGGCCAGTGTACTCTCTGAGGCCTTAAACTAGATTTCTGTGACTGCACGGACATCTACATCTTCTAGTGGTAGAAGTACTTCCAGGGAGTGCAGTTTTTGGTTTAAGCTCCAAGCATTTAGCAGCATGACCATTATTTTGTTCTGATTAGTTAATTTCATGTCAGTACTGTTGTTTTTGAGACCTTGCCTAAAAAGGCACTATGGTGAAGCAAGAGGCTTTGCCAGCAGCTGAAAGCCTAGAGGTGCCAGTTGCAAACTGTCTCTGTAAATGTTGAAGACTGTTGAAATATTCAGCATGTTTTATAGAAACTATTCATTTTCATGTGTAGTTAATTCATTTATTGGAACTGCATAGTATTCACATTTTAAACAAATGCACAAATCCAAAACTCAGAGCTGCTGTTAGTTGAGGTAGGATACTCACGCTAAAACACTAGTAAAACTCAGTCCAAAAAGATGCGTGACTTTCCAATGAGCAATAAAATGAAAGTAGAAATTCAAACAAATAAATCCATGTAAGTTAGCAAATTGTTTATTCCAAACGAGTAAGCGCTTTCGCCAAAGGCTTCTTCAGACTCTTTACACAAACTAAAACTTTGAACATCACTTTTAAAACCAACAAAAGCTTGTGATAGGATCTCTATAATCACATGTTTCCTTCATTTAAAAATACAGTAACCCATTAAACTCAGTTCCATGAATGTTACCTTGTTCAGCTAAGAAAAATACTGGTATATTAAAAGTAAGAACTGAATAGTTCAAAATAAACATACATAAAAAAACATACATAAAAACATACATAAAAATGCATCGGTGCCCAAACACACATTATATTATATTAAACAATTGAGTATATCTCAGAGCCTTGTCATATTTACTTATCATCTCATGGTGCTTTAGGAAAATCTCGTACTGAACTTTCAGGCAGTATATATCAAAAAAGCCATTTCAGACTTGGTTAGTATAACCCAAACTGCTTGTAATGCACATATTTACAAAGTGTGACTTTAGATATTTCCGTGTTTTACTGGAAGTTCATACTATCCAGAGTAGACTCGTAAAACAGTCAACAATTACAGGTGGTTAAAAACTTGTATCACATTAGTTAGGCTATTCTCGTATAAATCAAAAGTTAAAACCAGTTTTTCAAAATTACTTATTTTCTGCAGACTCTGAAAGCGCTTTTAAAAATCACAGCACAACAAAGTATTCCTTGCGTATGTGCCTGGTTAATTCTTGAATGCAAAACAAAGAACGCTACTGTGCATTTACGTACCATAGCGTTCATAAAATAAACATTGTGTCTATTTAAAAAGCCGATTAGGCTTACAACAGGCATAAGTACATGACGAGCTTTTCAATAGCTGTCCATTAGTTCATGCCTTAGTCTCTTCAATCTCCGTTAATAAACAGGGACATTTGACATTTCAGGATGTGAACGTAACTTACAAAAATGTGGGTGGAAGAATGCTTCAACAATAAACGAAGCAACAAAACGTCTATATGGAAACAGAGCAATATCTTAATAATTAACTTGACTCTCGTACAGATCCACAATGGTGGAAATAAGCACACTGACTTAAGCAACCATTAATTGCACTTTATAATTGTTACATCCTTGATACCCAAATTTAAAATATAGACATTGTGAAATGTTAAAACTCTTATGTGGTGAAGCGGAAAATATAGGGAAGGAATACATGAGGGGGAAGGGGAAAATGGGAAGTATTTTGGCACATATATTCTGTTAATCGAATGGCATCCTGAGGTGTCTTACATTAGTTTTTATAAACAGTACTTTTCAATACTAAATATATGTGTGCAAAGATTCATTTCTTATGACAAATGTTGAAAGTATATGAAATGCCTACAATATGTCTGAGTATATAGATAGGTCATCTACACTATGGTCATAATGTTGTGAGGAAAATGTACCTAACTAATGTGGAATTTAGAACAGTTAGTGGGAGATCTCTTTACCTGCGTAATCTTCTACTTTTCAAAATGGCTTTATTTGGATTTTATCGTTAAGGCCTGGTGGTTTATCGGACCTTAATCTTATGATCCATCTTGTTTCTTGTTCTAAAGTTCTGTTAATTAGATCACCACCTCTGAATCCTTCATACACACATTGAATGGCACAGAACTTAAAGGAATGACTGGTACCAGTTGAACTTTTATGTCTAGCCAATGCATTGGTTTCTGTACCTACTCTAAGGTGGTACGTGTGTTCCCTAATCCTCTCCTTAAATGATCTATTTGTTTTCCTATGTAGTAACTATTACATCCTAAACATTTAGCCATATATATGACATTTTACTTTCACAGTTGGTGTTAGTGTTAAAATTGTAAATCGTCCTGTAGTAGGGTGCTCAAAACTAGTTTCTTTATTAATATAAATACATTGATTGCAATGACCACAGGGTACTGTGTTTCTATTCACTGTCAACCTGTTAACTAGTGGATGTCTTGGTCTACATAGGATACTCTTCAGATTGGGAAGGTTTTATAAGCTATACGAGGTGTGGGGCCAGCAATCTCACTAACTTCTATATCTGAATTCAAAATACCCCAGTGTTTCTTCATAATGCTTTTCACTTGCAGGCTCATTTTACTAAAAGTAAGGTTAGCTCTAACTTCATTCCTAGGGGAACCTGAGCTAGTGGTCATTGCTTCATGTGCCATAAAATATGGTTTCAGTACTTGTTCTTAAGGTCTCCACTGTGTTAATAGTGTCTAATATTTCTTTTTCTTTGTAACCTCTCTCCAGAAATCTCTCCTTCATGTCCTCTATTCCTGAAACATAAGTTTCTTGTTGTGGATTCAATCTAGATACCCTCATAAATTGTCCTTTAAGGACGTTTTGAAATACATGGCCGGGATGCATACTTTGTCTATGTAATATATTGTTTCTTTGGCAATCTTTCCTATAAATAGTTGTGTTGATCATACCATTGGTCATTCTAAATACTTCCACGTCCAAAATGGAAGATTGCTAACTGAGAAGTTTGCAGTAAATTTTAAGAAGTCCGTGGTATTGTCCAAGTAAGAAACAAAGTTTAATAGGGAGGGTTCATCTCAAGCCATATAAAAAGAGGTAGATCCACAAAGCGACAGTACATTGCAGCATGTTCTATAAATGATAGATTATTGAAGAGAAAAATATCTTCCCATCTGGCCATGACTAGGTTGGCGTAGCTATTTGCACATGATGTGCCCATAGCCACGCCATCCTTCTGTAAGTAAATGACTTCTTCAAATGCAAAGACATTATTAGTTAATATAGTCTCTAATAGCAGGGTCACAAGGTCAATCTTTCTATCAGTGAAGTCTGAATGTGCTTTCAAATATTCAGTGATCAGTCTTATTCCTCGTCATTGGGGATCACTGTGAATAAGCTAACCACATCAAGTGTCACAAAGAAAAATGTTGGTTCGTATCCAATGAGTGAGTTTGAGAATATAGGTCTAAAAGAAATTGCTTACTATCTTTCAGGATCTTCTTATTACCATTAACTAACGGTCTAAGTACACTCTCTAGATAAATAGATAGGGGTTCTGTTACCCACCCTTGACCTGCAACAATAGGTCTAAATGGTGGGTCTCTGCTGTTCTTATGGACTTTAGGAAGTCCCTGTATGATCGGTATAGTGGGATTGTTCACCTTTAGGTATCCATACAGCTCTTGTGTTATGTCATGCGATAGTACCAGGTCATCTAGGGTATTGTAAACACTAAAGACCATGTTATTTAAATTAGCCTTAGTTACTTTTGTATATGTAGTTGTATCTTCAAGCATCTGAAACATTTTATTTGCATAGTAAGTATAGTCCATAATGACAACCGGTCCTCCTTTATCTGCTGGTCTTATTACAATAGACCTGTCATTTCTCAATGAATTCAAAGCTTGCCTTTGTTTATAGTTTAAATTACGTCCATGTTTGGATGGTTTATTCTCTTGATGACTTCTATATATTTCATCTTCCACTACATTCCCAAATACCTCTATAGTCGGGTTCAGTTGTGGAACATATGTACTATTTGGACGATGCTTACTCATAACTTGGCTACTATCTGAGTTGCCAAAATCCAACCTTAATTGTAAATTCCGAACATACATTTTTGTTTCTATAATAGTATCTACTAGATCGTTAGGTTTTGTAGGAATAAAACCTAGGCCTTTACTTAAGACCTGTATTTCATATTCATTCAGTGCCCTACCAGATAAATTCATGATTAACGATTTTGTCTCCCTACATTTTCTTGATTGTGGGGCCTAGTTGTTCCTGTTCGTCTATTGAGCCTTTCCTTTTCTGTCTCCCCCTGCTTGTGGACCTTCTTTTGTCCAAAAAATGGTTCTGGGCTATGGGGAGGGGGGCCGGACATCTGTTTGAATTGAAAATGGCACTGTTTGCTTTTGGTCTAACTACTGCTGCACCTGATCTCTGTACGTCTGTGATGCAACCTGTCAAACTCTCACCTAACTCACCTTGGTTCTCTCTCCCATTACTTAGTATCTGTGAGGGGCTGTGAGTCTCTGTCTCTATATGATTAGATTCTGTCAACTAGCAGCATGACCATTATTTTGTTCTGATTAGTTAATTTCATGTCAGTACTGTTGTTTTTGAGACCTTGCCTAAAAAGGCACTATGGTGAAGCAAGAGGCTTTGCCAGCAGCTGAAAGCCTAGAGGTGCCAGTTGCAAACTGTCTCTGTAAATGTTGAAGACTGTTGAAATATTCAGCATGTTTTATAGAAACTATTCATTTTCATGTGTAGTTAATTCATTTATTGGAACTGCATAGTATTCACATTTTAAACAAAGACTGAACTAAGGGAAGAGGACATTGCAAAAGAAGAAGATGAGAGTAAAATTTATTATTACTGCTGCTTGTTAGTAGCCTTCTAATTTACTGCCTTCTGCACTTGTTTTTTAGTCATTTGTTAATTTAATTGCATTTATTTGAATTGTATTTGCTGTGGTGTTGCTACACACTCAGGTGTGCTGGCCTGCACTGCAATTTGAATTGTATTTACTGCTGTTTTAGCTTCTTTTCTGTAAAATAAATAAATAAATAAAATTCTAAGCTTGTGTCCTGCCTTTCCTGTAACTAGTCTAGTCCAGATACAGACTTGCTGTATCCAGGACTGTTGGTAAGCTTCTGAGCCCCCCAAGCCTTTCTGTGTTGGAGGGAAGCCTTCTCGCTTATCAGTGGGAGTGGTAAGCACTAGGTAGCCTATCTACAATGAGAAGGATAGGGGATGTGTCATGCATCTGACCATCTGGCTGGTGTGCCAGTCAGTCAAAATAACTTTTTTGCTCTTCACTTGAAGAGCTTGGGGTGAGAAAGTTGTGGGCACAGATCAGGTATTGCAGAAAGCACCCTAGGATCATAGGATCATAGAGGGTTACTAGGCTATAAACCTGGAGGTAATTTCAATCCTAGCCATTTTATCCCATTGTAATACCATAGATACTCTAGTCAATACCCAGGATTTTATCTATTAATGACTGCACATGTCCAGGAGGGTTGTGGGTGCTATCCACAGTAAGAATTTATGGTGCACCATCCACTCATCCAGGTTCCTTTTAAACAGTGCCATAGAGCTGGCTCTGCTTCACTTGAATTGGCAGCCTATTCCAAAGATGCAACAGTCCCTGGGAGACAAATCTGTCCTTCCAGCAAGTCCTATTCAAGTTGCCATATTTAGGTCCCTGGAATGGGTAGCTCTGGTCCTGTTTGATTTACGGATGTGTAACAAATTCATTCAGTTTGGGTCAGAGATGGCACTGTAAGCAAGGCAAAAATCTCCCCTAAGAAGTCTATACAATACTGAGTATAGTGACTGGGACTTTAGTCGGTCTGTGTAAGGCACGTGCTAGAGTCCCTTTATCTTCTTAGTTAGAAATCTCTGAGGTCTCTCCAATTTCTGCAGGTGCTTTGTATGATATATGCTGAAAGGGGCATTATACTCAATTATGGGCCTGATTAGTGACTAGTATAGATGGGTTATAACCTTCTTTGCTCTAGAAACAATGCCTTTGCTAATGAAGTGTGCTGTGTAGAAAGCCTTCCTTACTACAGTAGACACATGGTGGTCAAAGTTAAGGTTACAGTCTACTTGTGATCTCAGATCTCTTACCACTTCATAAGTACATAGGGTATTACTGTTAATTTGATAGTGTGCAGGGACTTTGTTTTTACCTAAAGGAATGATGATACATTTCCTTCCATTCAGTCTGAGACCATGACTAAGACACCATTCGTTGGTCTGTGTAAGACCCTCCTGAAGTATACTGACATCATTTGGGGATTCAATAATTGCATCCAATTTGCAGTCATCTGCAAACTTGGTTAGCCACTGCCCCTTAGTTTTGGCCTGAACTTCTGAGAAGTGTATACCAAACAGTAGGGGGCCCAGCACTGACCATTATGGCACCCAGCTGGTGACAGGTCTGCTGGTGGGAGTCACCCACTTTGATAGTGTCTGACCAGTTTGTGAGCCAGTTGGCAACCCATCTTACAACAAAGGGATTTACAATCAGTTTTCTGAGTTTATTGGTAATACCTGAGTGTGGGATTGTGTCAAAGGCCTTTGCCAAGTTGAGGTATGTTTTGTGCACAGATTTCCCCTCATCAATGGCCCTGGTCACATTTTCAAAGTAATTCACCAGGTTTAAAAGGCAAGATCTGTCCTTGACGAAGCTGAATTGGTTCACATCCAGGGTCTGGAGATCACCAATATCTTTATTTATGAGGTCCATGATGATACGTTCCATGGCTTTACAGATGAAGCTGGTCAGACTTATGGGTCTATAATTCCCTGGGTCTGTTGCTAAGTCATCTTTGTGGAGGGGAATAACTGTTGCTGTTCTCCATTCCACAGAAACAAAGAGAATGGTTAGGCTGTGATTTCATAGGGTACTTGATGGGAATACTAGTTAATGTTTTAGTTTGTTCAGAAGACAGCCTGGGATGCCATTTGGTCCCTAAGAGGCTGTGTTTTTTGCCTTAGACATGGCTTTAATGACCTGCTCTTCGGACATGTAGGGTGAAGTGGGAGTTTGGGTCAAGGTTTGTGATAAGTTTGGAGGGCATAAAGGAGTGAATTTTTTACCATATCTGTCTGCTACCAGGTTTGCTATTTCTGCATGATTAGTGTGTGATATCATTATTCACTAGTTCGGCACATGCTTGGGTCCTACCTTTTAAGCTACATGCATAGCTGTAAAAGGCCTTATTATCCTTACATAATTATATTATTATATGATTATCCTTGGCTGTGATTGCTAAGTTTTTCCTCAAAGTTACCCTTAGAGGATTTGATATGTTGTCTTATTTGCCTTTTAAAGCTGAAGAGGGTGCTTTTCCATTGTTGGGGCCTCACCTTAGTTTTCTTAGACAGCAACATTTTGCATTTGTTATAAAGTTTGTTGATGCTGGATGTTTACCAGGGCAGCTTTTTTTACTTGGGGATCTGGTGTTGATTCTGCTTGGAACAGCCAAGTCTATACACTTATACATGTGATTATATGGGTCTATATCACGAAATCGAACTTCCAAAATGTCGAACACTATAAGTTTGAACTTGGAAGATCGAAATGTGATAACATCGAAACTTCAGAATACCAAATTTTTTTCCCAGGGGAAAAATTTGCTGTTCCGAAAAACATACATATAACACAAGCACACCAAAAACCTTATAAACCTACACTACACCTTGCATACACAACTATCTATGCACTAACCTTAACCCAAGCCATAACCCTAAGGTCCGTCACTATCGCACACTTACCTTATCTGCACCCTAACCCTAAAGTCCGTCACTATCCCATACTTACCTTACCCGCACCCTAACCCTAAGGTCCATCACTATCGCACACTTACCTTACCCACACCCTAACCCTAAAGTCCGTCACTATCGCACACTTACCTTACCCACACCCTAATCCCAACATCTGTCACAACTGCACACTTACTTTAACCCATTCTGTAACTTTCGCACAACAGTGGAGAAAATATCGAAGCCTCTGAAACAGCCAACCAAATTCTTTCCCTGGGAAAGAATTTGGATTTCTGCTGCTTCAACATTTTCAACTTTTGAACTTCCAAGTTCGACCTTCTGGTGTTCAAACTTCAGGAAGTTTGATTTCATGATAGAAACCCGACTGTACAGGGCTTCAGTGTAAGCTTTGGTGTATTTACCACTTCCAGCTGGGGGTGGGGCTTGGAATGCTAGGAGGGTATAGTTTGCTTTTGTGAAATTTTTTAGTCTGACTTCTCCCTTTGTGAGTTCTGGTGTTAGTGCCAGTTTGAAGGTGACTGCTTTGTGGTCAGATTTAACTACTGAGGGTCCAACAGTTGCAATGGTGCATCTATTTGTCATGTTAGTGATGACCAGATCTAGTATGTTTGTTCCTCTTGTTGGGGGTTGAACAATTTGTTCCATTTCATTTGAGTTAACAAAGTCAAGGAGCTTTTACACTAGTGAGTTAGGGCTAGAGTAGGTTTCCCAGTTGATGGTGGGATAATTGAAATCTCCCATGACCAGAGTGTTTGGCAATATTTGGATTGACTCCAGTTTGATCAAGTAGGCCTCATGCATATCATCATCCATGGAGGAGAATCTATAACTAGCTATGACTTGAAATGGGGTCTTGCCCACAGTAATCTGAACTTGAAGTAACTCCATGGAATTGTTCAGTCTAACTAGTCAGGAGGTGAATTTATCTCTAATATAGATAGAAACACCGCCTCCTCTGGCTCTCACAAGTTCGTTTTGCAGTCTGAAGGTGTGGAAGGCATTGCAGCCTTGCAAGTTCAGGGTACTCTCTGAGGCCTTGAACCAAGTTTCTGTAATTGCACAGATATCGACATCCTCCAGCAATACAAGTGCTTCCAGGGTGTGCAATTTTTTGTTTAAGCTCCTAGCATTTAGCAGCATAACCCTTATTTTGTTATGGTTGGCAATTTTCACTTCAGCAGTTTTGTTTTTGAGACCTTGCTTAAAAAGGCACTATGGGGGAGGCCAGACCCTTCACTAGCCTCTAAAAGCCTAATGGTGTCACGTGCAAACCTTGTCTGGCAAACCAGCGATGTTTGTCAACCGTATCATCCCAGGCTGACAGAACCTGGACCCCCTTTGAATGAAACCAAAAACTAAGCCAATTATTGAAATCGATAATTTTTTGTTTGTACTGTGGCATCATTCTAGGTAAGGATAATATGCTGCTCAAGGCTAGGAACATACCTGTCTGGGGCACAGACTCAGAGAGCTCAATCATGTCTCTCTTCATATAGTCCAGTGAGATATGTCTCCTTTCTTTCACTCCAACATGAGCTATGACAGAGTCAAAATGGTACTTGTTGCTGAGAGACCTTAGTGCATGCGTGATCTGACAAATCCTGGCACTGGACAGGCAGCTGACCATGACTTTCTCCTTATCTAACCTGGTGAGTGGGACATCCGTGTGTCTCACTATTGAGTCTACAATGTCTAGAAAAATAGTTTTTTGAGTGTTACGCCTTAAGGGCTTGGTATGAGAGACATTGGTGTTGCTATGTGTCTTGGGTGCTGCAGGAACTGTGTTAGTTGTAGCAGTCTTTTGTTTTGGAGATCTCTGGTGTTTTGGTAAGTTTTTTGAGAGAACCTCCACATATGTTGATTTATGTGTTGGATGCATATATGTGTAGGGGTACTATGTGCATGAGTAGTGGGTTAGATGGCAATCTCTTCAGTGTTACTGTTTTGAGTTCGAGAGAGCAGAAATTCAAGATTCCTGCTGTAGATACATCTCTTGCACTCTGTACTAGAGTGCACTATTAGTAGAAGGTTGTCAGTGTAGATAAGGTATTTGGTACACTGCCTCAGGAAACCCAAGTCAACAAGGCTGGCAGGAAAAACAAGGGTAGTCCAACTGTCCATAATGCTGGGTTTGAAGGGCTGTTATCATAAAAGGGGTGCTTTCAGGACTGATCTAGGAGGTGCTCTATAGATGGATATTTCTGGCGGGATTTTTGGCTGGTGGTTTAAAAGGTTACAACTCACTTAGACTGGAGAAGTAATAAAGATGAGGACTGCACCTTTTTTTTTACTTTTTTTGTTGCTGTTGTTCACTTGAAGATCTGAGGGGATGGGAAACTAGTTCTTGGGACCAGCACAGGACACTAGTTGTTCCAGATATTCTTCTGCCAGCAGAGTGTAACATTGTCTTCCTTTTGCTGATGAGACTACTGCAGAAGGGTGTGATATTTTACTGCAGAGGGATATGAGATCTAATCAGAATAAACTACATACCAAGCAGATGGTATCATAGGGACACTAAGGCCCATTTTATAGCCAGGCATTCCCTAGCAATTGTAGAGTGTTTTGTCTCAGCTTTATTCAGCTTTCTGCTTTGATAGCATTTCCTCATTGTTTATCCAATGAGTGAGCACTACCTCTAACCCAACAAGCCTCTGGTGTCCATCTGACGTATGATGGCATCCTCCATTTCCTCAGATTCATTAGGGACCAGGGTATGGAAGCAAATTCTGGAATACATTTTCTGTAACTCCCATCAAGTCCTAGGAAAGCCTTTAATTCTTTTTCTGTCTTTGGAACTGGTCATTCCCTCACAAACTTTTTTTTCTCTGTGTCATCTGTCTCTCTCTGTCTTTCACTGTTTCTCTATATGGCTTAATTAACCCCTTCATATTACATATCCCAAGCATGTAATCTCAGCCATGCCACCTTTACATCTCAAGAGCATTGACAGTGTGCCTGGCCTACTTCAATGAGTCCAAACTTTGACAAGGTGAGTACTCCAGACCTCTGAAAGGATGACTATGTTTTCCAAGTAGGCCACTGTATAAGACTGGTGGGGTCTCAAACTGTAGTCCATCAGTCTTTGATATTTGACTGAGACAAAGAAGAGAACATTGTATTGGAACAGACCATCTGCAGTGGAGAATGCAATTTTCTTCTTAGTCTCAACAGGAATCTGTCAGTATTCCCTTTGTTAGTCCCAGCGTAGTAAGGAATCTTTGTTTACCAGGCTGCTACGCCATTTCATTTTACCCTAGGCAGAGGGTAACTGTCATACCCGGAGATGCTATTAAGCTTATAGAAATCAATACAAAATCAGACAGTACTATATGATTTTGGCACTTCCACAATCAGGCTGTTCCACCCACTAATCAACTCCTCAATTTGTCAGGCTTTCACATCCTTTTGATTTCCTCTTATATTGCTTGCTTCTGGACTTCTGGCATTCTGTAGGGCTTTAAGTTAACTTTATTCCTCTGTAGTGGTTTATATGTGGTGCTGAATAAGGGAGGCTGTACTCAGTAACTCAAAAAAAAAAATCTGTATTTCTCAAAAGAAATTATTGGAAATCCTACTTTTATGATTTTGAAAGGGTGTTATCTACCACCACTTTTCGGGGGGTAGATAACATTAATTTCTCTTCTTTTCAATCTGTAACCTCCAATGCAGTATCACTTGTTTAATTGTGCTTCTCAAGAGAGTTTCACTGCATTTATAGTTCACGTCATTTACCCCTTCATTGACTTCATAAGGTCTCCCACTTGGTCAGGAAATTATTGTCAGTTAGAGGGACCAAAAGCAAAACCTGGTCTCCTAATTCATTTCTCTCTTCTGGTCATTTATGTTATATAGACCTTGATGAATAACTTGTGCCTCTCTGGATGCTGTTGCACAATGGGAATTATCAGCTTCATCCTTTCGTGTGAACTGATATATTGTGCTCTGCTACAATATTAAAGGGGGTTCTTCTTCCCGTTTCTTTTACTATGTCTAATAGCCCTCCAGGGTGTGTGACATACTGTTCAAAAGGGCTAAATCCTGAAGAGGCTTGGGAAACATCCTTCATGAACATCAAATAGGGCAACAGCTGATCACAGCTTTTCATGTCTTTCTCAATAACGCTTTGTAGCACAGATTTTAGGTCCTATTAAACTCTTCCACCAAATCATCCATCTGAAGGTGATAACAGAAGTTCTTAGCTATTTTGCATGGAAGCTTTGGCAAAGGTGCCATGTGAATTTGAACTTTAAGGGGGTACCTTAATCTATTAGGATCTTCCCTTGAAATCTCTTCCCTGGAAACTAATAATATTTATTTATTTATTTATTTAACATTTGTTGACCGGGAATGTCTGACTAGGTTCCACAGAGCCTGTTTTCAGCGGAGACCCAGGGAGAAATGCTCCAGATGCATGTCTTTGGATATCAAGTCTTTTGCAATCACCTTGGAGTTGGCTTTTCTGAGGGGAATAGCCAAACAAAACCTAGTGTTATAAACCATCGCTAATAATTATACTACAGCCCATTACTGGACTGAACTAATATCCCTGCTCTTTCATTGTGATTCTTTTCAATGGCATCTTATTGGAATTAAGGGATTCTTAAATTCCAGGTTTCAGACTGTCTTCTGACATTCAGGACAACTGGCAAAGTAACTTTCAATCTCATTCAGCTCACAAGACCAACAGAAATTGGCTAGAACCTTTGCTTTGGTGTTACACATACCCAAGTGGCCTCCCATTACGTGGCTGTGTACCATTTCCACGACTATTTGTCTAAATAGTTTGGGTACTACTGATGGTTGTGTTATCTCTCTCTCTCTTTCTTTTGCTATCCTATACATCAGGTTGTTTTGCATTTCAAAGTATGGGTAGGCTGGTGGTGACCCAAAAAAGAGAATCCTCCCACACTACCCAAGATACATTCTCCCTGGCATGGATCAGTGTCTCTTCATCCTCATAGTCATCTTAAAATTCAACCTTTATATTTGAAACACTGATAGTCTGAGATCCTCTTCAGTTATTACATCCTGAGAGATAGAAGGATTTACTTCTTCTCCTACTAAAACAAATATGAGGGTCTGTGTCTTATGTTTTAAAGTGCCCTCCTTACTGTCCTCCTGACTTGAAGCCTTAATCCCACACTGAGGTTTTACTTGCCTCAACCAGTTCTTGTAGTTTTACCCTAACTTTTGGTTTTAGGGGTTTCTCTGTCTCCTTAACTTTATCTAGTAACTTCCTCCCAATCTTGGGTTCCTGGGACCTAGTCCCTTCTCTGGATGCTCTCCTTCCAGTATCCTTAATGAGATTCTTTGCAATACATAGGCAGGTTCCTCTTACTTCTCATATTGTTCCAGCTATTGTAAGTCACTAGATTGCTGGGGCATTTGCATCCTGTTAACTGATGAAATATTTGCTTTTATGTCTGTAGCAGGGGCTGCATAGGTTCCCTTAATTCATTTCCTCCAATGGAGCACTGGAAGGTTGCATTGTAGCTTCCAATGGATGGAGCCTAAGGTTGTGGAAATAATAAAATTATGTCCTCACATTTCAAACAATTGCTCATATGTCTGGAATTACAAAGGTTACTAAAAACAGTGTAAATTCCAAACTCTTCAGCATAAACCATTTTTACAGTGTTAGCATTGTTTTGGTTCTAGGTCTTAAGAAGAATTTTATAAATCACAGTAAACACAATAACTATTATGTTTTGTTATATTTTGTAAACAATTTACAATATCTCATCAACCACTCAGGTTACACACATACTGTCAGCAGTATTTTGTTCATCCAGCTGAGAGATTTAATGGGAGGCTAAGCAATTCTATCTGTGCTACTTGGTTGTCAAGATATTCAGAAAAAAACATGAAATTCATGACAATATAAATATTATATGAACAACAATTAATATCGCTTTACCTGCACTACACAAAATTCACATATTAATACAGCTGAGTTTGCCATTGTATAAGCTTTAAGATGAAATCTTTAATACCTCATATGTAGCATGGTTTTGGAATTAGTAATTCAAATATGAACAAGCAATACTTGATGCCTAGAGGCGTCAGTAGGATGTAAAAGCATCTGGAGGGGCCACTCAGCAGTAATGAGCTAATGTTGTCCCCCTTCCATTGTCTGCAAAGGTCTTAAAATGGGAAGAGATTTCCTATTTTTACATCATGAATGAGATGGGGCACTGTTACCACCAGCTTTGTACCTCCCCCACAGGTGAATCAGTAGTGTCTTCTTTCCCCATCAATGTACATGATTTTGATGGCTTTGAAAACTGGGCCTTCTTTATTCAAATATATTAGGCTTTTGTTAAGCTAAACATGCCAACACAATCTACTAGCCTCAGTAGTTTTTGTCCGTCTGATTTTACCAAAGATTTCATCTGTTTAGCAGTAACACAATAATAGAATGTTGTCTCAGCCCTCCTGGTTGTTACTTTATCAAATTCCATGGTCTCTTTACCCCCCCCCCTCCACATTGGGTTGCATTGGAGTCCATAGCATACTTTTCCACAATATCTGGTACTGTATTCTCACGTACTGTACTTATATTACAAGACATTGTACTGTTCAGTTTGTTTACAGCTTTATTAACTTAGTAAATGTCTCTTTGAACACAGTCTAATAACACAATATTCTTTCTAGCAAAACCGTATAGCTCTCAGCATCTTGTGGGTCTGACAGATACAAACATCCGTTAATAGTTGTTGTAGAACTCTCTTAAATCCATCTTTTGCAAGAATTTCTAATATGACTTCCTTGCTATTAAGACCTTCTACATCTAGCCAAAATTTTATAACGTGTTTTAGTTCAAACAATTTTGGTCTTACCATTTTAGACTTGGAGAAACTCTTTACAAGATACTTAAGGGTTTGGGTCTCCAAAATAATCCCATCCCTTGCCAATAAACATTTTCTTCATTCTGTCACAATTATTGCAGTCTATACTAGGAATATCCACATAGGCATACTGGTGCTCCCTCATGAGATCCTCTGTCAAAACCCAAGCACAGTTTGATTGATCCCAGCCCTCATCACCCCAGTTGGTGATTCTCTCAAAGGTTATTAAGTATTCCTCAAGGTTATTATCACTGTTGAGAGGCTTTAGAGGAGCTGCGGACTTTGGCTGGGTGATGGAAGTGGTTAATGCTATCATCCCTTCAGCAAAAGAAAGAAAGAGAGAGTGACAGAGAGAGAAAGATTGCACAACAGTTACTAGTACCCATCTCTTAGATTGCCATAATTAATTAATACTCATTGTTAAGCAGTAACAGATTATAGAAACTTCAATTAGAGTCTGAAAGCTTGGCTTCCCACTGCATCTGTCAGTTATAAAAGTTTCAAGCAAGCAGCAAGCACCAGAGGTCTTATCCAAACAATGATTTATTGGGACAGACATAATATCAGGCTGGCTTTGCCACAACAAGAGTCAGAAAGTAGGAAAAGATGAAAAATAAAACATCTACTCAGCAGAACAGTCTGTATCATGAAACAAATGATTAATTTTACTTGCTGTTCTTCTAGTAGACACTCCGTAAAAGTGCTGATGCAAAATTCAGGGCTAAAAGTCTTCACAGCACTTTTAAAATCAGTTGCGCTCACATGGTAGTCTTTAGCAATACTATGTACAGCAGTCAGTTCGAAGTCTGTCCTTGGTAGGACTTGTACGGGCATAGTTAAGAAGAGCATTGCTTCACTTTTCTGGATGACAACTTTAGAACAATTACTGCAGACCATCAATACTGTAGCCAAAGGGATCATGGCAGTAGCCAAATAAATGGATATGCCAGGGACAGTTCCACCTCTACAACAATAACCCAGAATTAGGGGCTTATCTTGTCACCCTTAAATGGTGTGCACACCAGAAGAAAAGGGACTGAGCAATCTTAGTCATGATCTTACTAGACTAGCTGATCACAGAACCACCAAAAGCCCTCAAGGACATGGAATGAACTGAGTGTCAAGGCTATGAAAAGTTTTAAAAAAGGTATTGCTTTCCAGAGCTGGTGTCACCTCAAATACACAAGCTCAAAAATTTCATAACTTGTGTTTTTATCATAACAAAATGGTATTACATGACTTAAGCAGATAAATAATGTATGGCTGAAACTGATGGTCAACATTCTAAAATAAAATGGTAGAAATGCTTGCCATTGATACATTTAAGAAATGTTTACCTACTGCATTAAGAAACTGGGTGTGTCATCCTAATGCTAAAGACCCTTAAAATTTCTTATACTAGTAGAAAGCTATGAAACTACATACAGTATTAAACAGTATAAGCCTACAGTAAAACATGTGCTAAATGTTTGTAGCAAACAAAAAAGTATCAGCTGTAGATTTATTCTGTAGATTTTTGGAATAGTGGCATCAACAGCATTACAGGTGTGAAAACTATGGCTCTGGAAAGTGTAGTATTAGTGGCATTATGCCTTTTGAGTGTAATAAATCATCTGCTAGAATGGTTGAGACTGCATTATTTTACTTGCTGCTGCAAAGTTAATTAACTGTCATGTGTTATCTAGCGGCAAAGAGTTGCAAGGACTTCTATTTAAAAAAAGTGTTTAAGTAGTCTGCATTCTTAGAGTTAAGAACCAATATTCCATTATGGGGTTCCTATTATGTTATCGAAAGATAACATAATTGACCGGCCAAAACATCGAAACAGCCGCATTTCGAAGTTCGCATTGTGGGCTCGCAGTACATTGAAGACTGGGATATTTGCCCTTTCCTCACTGTAGTGTGATCTCGGAGTTGGAATATATATTTAGCGGGGGGGTGTGGACGTTTTGAAATGTGGCCAGTTCGATGTTTCGGACGTTCAATTATGTTATCTTTCGATAATGTAATAGGAACTCCCCACTATGCATCTAGAAATATGAAGTATGTTTAGCAGGGAAGTTCATGCTGTTGCTTAGTGCCTGATATAATGCATGATATGATAATAGGGAACTAGTTTCTCCAGTGCTTTATTAAAGAAGTATAAATGGCAAAATGTTCAGCTCAAACTAATCTTTACCTTGACAGCACTCATTAGATTCTAGTCCTAAGCTGGATTTTATATGTCACAGCAAACGCATTAAATATTAATTTTTGCAGTGTTTAGTAAACAACTTACAATAACTAAGCACATTAAGTTACTCACATATTGTCTGCTGTGTTTTGATCATCCAGTTGTGAGCATTCTTCTGAGACTTAACAGTTCTGTTTGTTTTGCTTGGTTGTTAAGATATTTACAGAAATGTGAAAATCATGACAATATACAGAAATAAATAGTATTTGAAGAAAATTTAGAAACTCTGTAGCTGCCCTAGACAGTTCTGAGGTATCGATGCGGTTATGCTGCCCATTGTGTAAGCTGTAAGATGAAATCTTTCAATAGATGGTATGCAGCATGTTTTTGCAATTACTAATGTAAATAAGAACAGACAATATTTCATGAGGAGAAGGTATCATTTGGAGAATCTTAGAGAAAATACCTGGATACATCACTAAGGTTTAATCAGTTAAAGATTATGGAGACAGGGGAAGAATGTATTCCTTTTAACAAATCACTCTGTCATTTTATGGAAGAGAACCAGAAAGTGAATACACCTACTAAAACATTCCTCTGCCAAATGTGAAAAAGGGGAGAGAATCTCCCAGAACTACTAGTTAGGGTGTATGACCCAAACATAGATAAAGGTATAGTGTTAGAAAGCCCTAAAGGTACAAACACTGGCTGAGGATTTAGTAAGAAGAATAAGTTATACAATTTAAAGAAAGCTACACTCCCATCATTTACCATAACATCTAATAATGGCACAATAATTCCCCCAGAAAGTAATACAAAGCTATTAGGTGTAATTGTTGACAATAACCTTAAGTTTGACACTCACATCAACAAAACCATTAAAACAGTCAACAAAAAGCTAGGATCTCTATATAGAATTAAGACATTTCTAACCCCAACTGCTTAGGATAGTTATTGCCCAAACACGTTTACTTTCAACCCTTCTTTATGCCTCCCCAGTCTATACAAACCTGAGTAAATCTGACCTCAATAAACTCAATAGCTGCTACAACACCATAGCCAGATTTGCCACAGGCTCAGCATATAGAACCCACCACTGTATTATCCTACAATCTCTAGGCTAGCTAGAGTTTCCCTCTCAAATCCAGTATAATCAATTAATAATAGCCCACAAAGTCTTCCATCAGCCCGAAAGCACACCCATACTCAAAAATATAATTACCCCTTACAGTAACCTAAAAACTCTCCGGTCTTCTGACAAAATACTGGCACAAACTGTTAAATCTAAAAACTCAGCAGGTGACTCATTGTTTTGCAACTCTGTTGGAACAATCTGGAATTGGCTCCCTGCCGAACTTACAGCAAACCAGACTATTAACCAATTTAAAACATCTCTCAAAAAATTCCAAAAATGTCACTGGCTGTGCCCCTGTACCAACCCTGACTAACCAGCTTACCACTCTCTTCACTACCTGGCTATTTGTAAAATAGTCAATGTTTCAGACTTAGTCTCATTTTCATATGTATTGTACTACTGAATGAAATGCTACCTTTTTCAGCCTTGTACCACTAAAAATGTCTAAGTTCAAACAAGAAAACTACAATGATAAGTTTAAGTATGTATGTATTCCAAGTATGCATATAATCCTATAATTCTGTACTGGTATCTATATGTGACTGTATAAAACTGCTACTGTTTAACTCTTATGTAACTATCCACATGTGGAGCTTTTCTCCCCGGGCCTCCACTGAAAATGGACCTGTGTCCAGTCAGACTATTCCAGTATAAATAAATAAAATGTCAACTTACACCTACTGTAGACCAAAATGCAAAAGTGGAACCAGTAGAAGGAAGAGTGCTATGCAATAAAATACTGAGAGTATTGAAAAGGAGTGAGTGAAAGTAGTATTGCAGTTGAAAGTCTTCCAAAGCAGAGAGTAAAAGTGACACTCTATCCTGAAAGTATTGCAAAGCAGGGAGTAGAAGGGACTAGCAGAACTAAAGAGAAGGAAACTCTGACTGGCATGGTGTTTTCTAGGGAAAGAAAGTTAGAATGTAAGGAAAATATGCATCCTGTGCAGAATTCTAAACATTTTGTCAAGCCTCCTTCCTAGACATACAAAATTCTAAGAAGCAGGTGTTTGTTATAAAGAAAAGCATGCCAATAAGAGAGATGTCACTAGTATAGTTAAAGCACATGAAATAGCACATGGGCAGAGTCTAAATCCACTTTTGTCAGTGAAAAGCTAAAAAAAGTCAAATAAGAAAAGACTGTAGGCAGAAGGTACTTATAAGTAAGGGAAAAACCTAAAACTGAAAATAAAATGTGTTCTGAAGTACAGTTATCAGAGGGAGATTTATCTAACTAATAAGATGAAAGTAAGAGGTTGGTATTCCTTTACTCTGATATTGAAGAAAAGAAAATGGAGAAGTATACTGAGAGATTTATTAACCTTGAACTGAGCCCCAATGATATTCCTATAAATCCAAAATACAGGAGCTCTAAGTAAAAATATGCATTGGTTTATAAAGAAGTACAACTTTATAACTTTCTTCATGTCTCCTATTCAATTTTTGCTTTTAAATACTCATCAGACTACCCTTCAACTCTGTTTTGCAAAATTTCAACCATATTTCTGATAGTTTTAAATCTTAACACTTGTTCACATCATTTTGACAATAGTTTTGCTATATTATCCTGTCCTTTGAGGATCTCCTTACCCAGAAATGAATTTCTGAAGTTTTCTCTCTTCTTATTTCCTATGAAAAATATGTGCACCATCCTTTCAACCTTGTCAACAACAACAAATGATCATTCATCAGTCTTATATCCATTCTCAGACTGAATCATGATATTAACCTCACAGACAATATTACATAGTCAAGCACAAATCCTATTGTTCTTGCATAAAATGTATAGCTAATATTAATTATGTCTTTCAGTCAATACTGCCAGATTACATGCTGAAATTAAGTTCATTAAATGATTACCTTATTAATTTATCATGATTTGAGTTTTGCACATCAAGCTCTGTTTTATTTTGAGACAACTTTCATAATTCTGATATGCGGCTATTGTATCCTTAAAATATTTCAATAAAATTATTACCTTCCTTCTTTTTTGACTTTCTAATATAGTCATAATTAACCCCTGCTAAAAATTCTCTTCACAGTCTTTCTGTCACATCTGTGTGGTATTATATACATTCACCAATCTTACTTTACTGTTCAAAAAACTAATCATTATCAAAAATGTGTTTATGGTTGTCTTTACTAACTTCAGTTTCAGCTGAACTTTCCAAGATAGTTGCACACTGATCAACAACTTAACTTCAGCTCTCCCAGTATGAAAAAAGAAACTGAAAGCCAACAGCCAGGAACTCAGTCACTTTTAATAATTTCAGTTACTGGCTAGTAAGTACACTGTCTGTGTGCCAGCAAAGAATAAAGTTAGAGCCTGCAAGAAAATCTAGAAAAGGTGAAGAGAAAACACTTACAGGAAATAATCCTGCAGCCATTCAGCAAAAAGTAGTTCAAGCCCAGATTTGGTGCAAGAAATGGCTTCTAGCAATCTAGAGGAAAAATAAGCCAAATGTGCTCAGATCTGATTAAAATAAACCAAACACTGAAGGATTATATCAATTCAAATAAAATGCCAAGAAAAATGGGAGAAGCTGTAAGCAGATATTCAGACGAGCTGATAAAACTGTAAAAATCAGAGGATGAAATGAAGAAAAGGCTGGCTGAGTATGAGACTGCTCAAGAAAAGATATTTAAAAAAAATGGTAGAATTAGAGGACAGAGCATGTAGGGAAAATCTTAGATTTTCTGCTGTACCAGAGAAACTGGAAGGAACAGACTGTATTCATTGTATGAAGGCACAAATAAGCAACTGGGCTGGTATTCCACAGCAGGAGCTGTTAACTGAAAGGTCACATTGTCTGTATGCTCCAACCTGGTCAAGAAAATGTAGCCAAGACCTGTATTAGTAAAGATTCATTCCTACCTGCAGAAAGAGGTAATCCTGACAAAATTAACAGAAGGGTAAAGTATTAAAACTTGAAGACAGTAGAATATTTGCAGAAAAAGACTTTTTGCTGCACAACAAGCAAAAGAGAAACCAATATATTCAAGCAATCAGGGAATGTCAAGAGGCAGATGGGAGATTCAAGCTGCTATATCCAGCTGTGTACAGATTATTTTTTCCTGGAGGATGAAAGTCATTTTTTGATGTAGAACAGGTTGAGGAGGAAATGCAAAAGTCTGTCCAACATGAAGTGAGCTATAAAGTAGACGAGGACTCTGCTTGTCATTTTTCTGATAATAAGGTTACTGATTTTAGGTCTCAGTTTGAGTTATTTCATTGATGCAGGGTTCAAGTTTGAGTTATTTCATTGTTGCAGGGCTCGGTTTGAGCTTATTCATTGGTTTCTTTGCATTACCTGCTTTTCTTTTGTTTATGTGGAGCTCACCATTGTGCAATGATGCACGAAGGTGGTTACTGTTGGCAGTTATAGATGCAAACTTTTCACATGTTCATTTTTTCCCTTAGTACACTGCTTGTTCTCCATCGGGGGGTTTGCACAATTGTGCTTCACAGTCAAGTGAAACTTTCAACATAACTTCTGAGATACCAGCACTGGTCTCACCCACCAAACCTTCATTATTTGTAACTCTTCTCCTGTTCATCTGTCCTATCTGGTCCTTCCTGTCATTTCCCAATTTCTGATTTCATTAATTTACCTAGGATTATGGACGGACAATTTTCCACAGTTTCTCCAGCCAGCCTGGTCAACATGGGCATCTTGAGGCAATGTTACAATGGCCTCATGTACACTGACAACCCACTTATTTTAGTTCACACAAATTCAATATGTGAAAGATGTATCTATATTAAGAACTTAGAATCCAGGCTCTCTGACTTACCAGTCAGTACATCTGACAAAAACAGGCTGTCAGCATGCACAACTCACCATCAGCAACAACCAAACCAACAACACATAACCCTACATATGAGGAGGTTCTTACCAGAAGCTTACCTAAACATCAGAGACCTCCAGAACACAAGCACACCATGTAATACATGACATGCAGAAAAAAAAGCACACATAATACCTCACACACCAGTGTCTCATAAACCCTAATATCTTAATCACAGGCAACTCCATTGTGAGACACACAGATGTCCCTCTCACCAGGTTGGATAGGGAAAATGGTCATGGTTAGCTGCCTGTCAGGTGCCAGGATCCATCACATTACACACACACACTTAAGATTCTCACTAACAGGTACTGTTATGACTCCATCATATTCTATGTTGATGTGAGTGACTTGATATGTACCTCACTGAACTATATGAAGTGAGACTTGACTGAGCTCTCTGATTATGTGTCTCAGGCAGGTATGTCCATAGCCTTAAGCAGCATTTTACCTTTGCCTAGGGTGATGCCACAACACAAACAAAAAAATTATTGACTTCAACAACTTGCTTAGTTTCTGGTGTCATTCTAAGGGGATCCAGTATCTGTCAGCCTGGGAGGACATTGTTGACAGACAACAATGCTTTGCCAGAGATGGTCTTCATCTGCCACCTCTGGGATTTCTATTACTGACTCATGCTCTTGCCACACCCATAGCGCTTTTTTTAGGCAATGTCACAAGAACAAAATTCCCAACATAAAAATACACTCTAAAAATGGGTCTATATTAGATAAACGAATGTTTAAATGTTCGAATCTCTAAAGGTCGACTTTTAGAGATTGAACATTTAAGTGTTCGAATATCTTTAAAAATTAAAAAAAAAATAAAAGTAAAACAAAAAAACTAAAGGGTGAAAGCAGGGGGCAAGGCCCCTGCACACCCCACATGGGGGGCTGTGCCCCCCACACCCCCCGCTACTTAAATATACCAACTCCAAGATCGAGCTACAGTGTAGGGAATGGGAAATTTCCCATTTCTGCTCTGCCATGCACTGAAGTGCGATCTCGGACTTGGTATAATTAAGTAGGGGGTGTGTGGGGGGTGCAGGTGGACTTGCCCCCTGCTAAAACCCTTTCAGTTTACTTTTTTTTTTTTTTTGTTTATTTTATTACATTTTTGAACACTTAAATGTTTGATCTCTAAAGGTCGACCTTTAGAGATTCGAACATTTAAGCGTTCATCAATGTAATATAGACCCTAAAAAACAACCTCAAGGTTATGATGCTAAATGTTAGGAGTGTATCCCTGAAACTGCACTCACTGGAAGAAGTTCTTACCTTGGAAGATGCTGACATTTCTGCAGTCACAGAGATCTAGTTTAAGGCTGCAGACAGCACCCTAGTCATACTGGGTTACATTTCCTTCCACACATTCAGACCACAAACTGAAGGTGTGAAAACTAAAGCAGGTGGTGCATCAATATTCATTAAAGATAAATACTCCTCTAGATTTGTAAAATAGCATGATTCTCTTGAATTAATTCAGGTGTAATTGACTGTTGGTAAGACCTCTTTTTAAGTCATGGCCAGCTATCTGCAACTGCCACGCAGAGGTGGTTACCACTGGTGGTACAAAATAGAACTGACTTTAATTACCCGTCCATTGACTCGGTAAATTATACCTCACTTGCCCAAAGGTTCTTAGACTTTGTAAACTCCAATGCCCTGGACCAGCTGGTTGACACCCCCACAAGGGGCACAAACATACTGGGTCTGGTGATCACTAACATGGGGGACCATTGTACTATCCCCAGTGTGTGGTCCTCCCTGGTGAGATCTGAGCACAAATCAGTCTCACTTGAAGTAACTAAAACACAACCCCCGCCCCCCCCCAGTAACAACTAGACTAAAAAACTTCTGCAAGGCTAATTACAACCTCTTATGAGACAGCATAAAGAGCTGCATACCCTATCCCCCACTGACGGAATAGACACCTATGACAGGATATACACCAATGCATAAATACAACAATCTCTACAATTGTATTGACTCAGCTGTACCAGATAGGATCAATGCAAGATCTTCAAGGAAAAACAAACCTGCCTGTTGGACATCTGCCATCAACAAGCTGTACAATAAGAAGATAAAGAAATTACTGTCTAAGAGTAGGAAGGAATGATCCCAAAACTGGAAACACTCCCTCCTCAATTTAAACAAGCAAATAAGACTTCTTGTGAACTCCTCCAAAGCTAGCTTAGAATCCAAATTATCATCCCTAAGTAAGGACAATCATAAGACATTCTTTAGTTACATCTATAACCTCAAAGGAAAGGTCCAGATCTGCATGGAACTTGTAGTTAATGGTACTACACATACAGAACCAATGTATATAGCAAATCTGCTGTCGGATAGGTTCAGTGAAAACTTCGCTCCCCTATCACCACCACACATACCCCAAAGCATCCCTACCACCTGTTGACCTCCTAGTATCTCTAAGGAGTGGGTCTTAAATACCATTTCCAGGTGCAAAAATGAACCCTCTATGAGATCAGATAACATCCCAGGCTGTGTTTTACACAGGTTAAAACAGGAATTAGCAACACCGTTGGGTACTCTTTTCAATCACAGCCTAAGCACTGGCTTCATCCTTTCAGAATGGAAAACAGCTACTGCCATCCCCTTGCATAAAGGGGTTGCATCCACTGACCCTGGGAGCTATAAACCCATTATCCTGACCAGCCTTATCTGTAAGGCCATGGAGCGAATCATCATGGACCTTATCAAAATGACATAGGAAACCTTTAAATGCTCAACCCAACCCAGTTTGGCTTTCGCAAGGGGAGATCATACCTATTAAACTTGTTGGATTTCTTTGAGACAGTTACCAAAGCCCTAGATGAGGGCAAATCTGTGCATACAGCCTATCTAGACTTAGCCAAGGCCTTTGACACAGTCCCCCACTCAGCCATCATTGATAAACTCACCCAGCTGGGTATCAATCCATATATTGCCAGGTGGATTGCAAACTGGCTCACTGATAGAACTCATATGGTCAAAATAAGGGGCTCCACCTCCTCCAACCAACCTGTAACCAGTGGTCTTTCACAGGGGTTGGTTCTGGGACCCCTACTGTTCAGAATCCACTTCTCCAAAGTACAGGCTTTTGCTAAAGGTATGTGGCTGGCAAAGGTTGCTGATGACTGTAAACTAGGAGTGGTCATTGAGTCCCCTAAAGAGGTCAACATCCTGTAAGTTGGACTTACACAGACTAATGATTTGTGCCAAAGTCATGGTCTTAAACTTAATGCTAAAAATGCATTATCATCCCCTTCAGCAAGGGCGCTGTTCCTGCTAACTACCACATCAATAACAATACCTGAAGCACACATTCAGTGGTGAGAGATCTGGGAACACAGGTTGACAGCAACCTTACCTTTGATCACCATGTTTCCACAGTGGTAAGAAGGGCATTATATACTGCTCATCTCATAAGTAAGGGCATTGCCTCCAGAAAAAAGGAGGTCATAACCCCCTTGTACTCTTCCCTCATCAAGCAAATAATAGAGTGCAACACTTCCTTTGGTATGCACCTTTCCAGATACCTGCAGCAACTGGAGAGACCACAAAGGTTCCTTACTAAGAAAATTCAGGGTCTTCATCATCTGTCATATATGGACAGACTGAAATCACTGTTGCTTTACTCTGTGTCATACAGACTGCTCAGAGGCAACCTGTGCCTTGCATATAGGGCAATCCTTGACCTTGCTTAATGGAAATGCTGCACATTCATAAGTCAAATGGTACATGAATCACTCACTCAAAGGACCTTAACCTGGTATGTGACACAAACAGAACTTTATAGAGGGACAGATTTGTCTTACAGAGGTTACCTCACCTTTGGAACAAACTTCCAATTCATGTTAAACAAAGTCCCCTGTTGACCTTCTTTAAGTGTTATTTGGATGATTGAATGGGAAACTGAAAATTTACCCCGGGAGTTATACCTGTGTCCCTCTTGGACATGGGCAGTAAGTGCTGATTTTAGTGTCTGCTCAGAACAGACTAGGGTTGAATTGGCTATGTTTGTAAGGGCCCTAAGGCCATTAGCCTAGTAACTTCCTATGATTCTATGATCCTATGAAAAGAGAACACTGAATATATTGAAAAGTTTTCCTTTATCAATATATAAGCTGGGGTTTGGCATAATGGTTAAGGTATTCACTTTGTAGATATAAGATACAGGGTATGATTCTCACATTTGAGAAGCACCGCTAGGCTTACAAAGGCACCCTGGGGTTGTTAGCCTAGTAATTACTTCTGAACTTATCAATAAATGTTTCAGCATATCTTTAGAAGCCTGTAAAGGAGGACTACATTTATTCCTTATGTTTCAAAAAGCCAATGCACTGGTTTCTTCAAGGCTAAAAGTTAATGTTTTCTTAAAGCATGCAAATTTTTTTTCAAATCAAGGAAGATAATAAAATAAAAAAGAACAGACACCAATTATTGCAAGTAGCAGCACATCAGCAACATGTGTCTTAGCATGGATAACTTTGGTTTCAGCCCTAGACCAGACTTTAATTAATTTTGTAATCTCTCCTTTCATTCTTTCATATTTCATCTCTTTAACTGCTGGCACTTAAAGCTTTATGAAATCTAGTATATGAAACCCTGATTTGTTATCCAACTATGTTTATTAAAAAAATCAGTATATCATAATCATCTAACCTCATCCAGTAACTATTTTATTGAATATTCCAGCAATATTTCAAGCTAATTCCCTAAGGTCCATCTATTCAGTCACCTGGCATACTATTGACTCCTTCTAGTATCACTAGTCCTACCATAATAATTGAGTTATATATAATATTGAGAAGACTAATAGGATGTTCAAGGACAGGATTTTGAAACACCTGAATGATATTGCTAAGTGTAAAAGTACCAGTGCTTTAGCTAAGCATATTATGCAGAAAGGAACAAGACACTCATTTAAATTTTTTTTTGGAGTTAATGAGTAGCAATTCTAGGGAAATTGATAAAAAATAAGACCGAGAATTATGAGCAGAGATAGATATTATTGCTGAGAGCATATCAGGAAGCAGGGTTAAATGAGAGGGTCTCACTTAAATTGATACTTAAGAAGAAACCTTTGCGACATTTATGATGTATTTTTATATACCTTGTATTTTCTGCTGCACTTTTATATTACTTTAAATTTTTTACAATGTTGACTTTTTTCTTATTTATAGAATTTTCTTTATGCTGTTATTCTATTGGTCTTAGGACATCTAGTTTGATGTGCTATAAGCGAGCATTATTTGTTTCATCAATCACTTCAGTTATGTTACACTATACATTTTTTTAAGTTTTTGAATACTTCAGGGTTCAGGTTGTAAAGTAAGTTAGTGTTATTCTGTTAGTTTACATTTATGTCTATATTATTTGATGACTGTAATATTATTGTGGATTATTTTTAGATATGTTTGTTTTTTGGAATTTGAAGTTCATCTGATTGTAATATTTATCAATATCTTCTGCATTTGATATTTGTTTGGTATTTGATTTCATGAACTTTACGGATCTTGGTAGCCTTTTGGCTACTAGCTGTCATGTAATTGTTTAACAGCACATATAGGAGATGTTTTTTTCTTGTTATTTTAGTGTTAGCTTTATTTAATAGTTTTGATAGACTTCTTCATGGCTCTATTTGCCTTAGACTTTAATAGTTCCAACCTTTAAGGTAAGTTGGAGTTATATATTTTTTGTCAATAAAGTTATTGATGTGTTTTCATCCTCAATGGTGCTTTAAGACTGGTCACATGATTGTTTAGCATTATGTGCAAGGAATATACCTTGTTTTGAATTTAGTATGTGTCAATGGCTTTTCGGCAGCACTAACAAGCTGATGACATCCTTATAGGTTTATTGGTATGGTGAGTGGAGGTTATTTAGTTTTGATTGTTTACTTTTATATTTACAGTAACAAAGCCACCGATGTATTGACGCTTTTGTTGGTGTTTCAACTGTTAGGATTTGGTATAAGGTGCAGTACTGTTTTCAACTACAAAAATGATGATGTTAATTCTGTATGGCTTTATGAATGCTGATTTGTTAAGTTTTGTTTTGCATTATGCACAGGGAATAGTCTCTGTTCTGAATGTAGCAAGTGTCAATTTTTTTTCTGACTGCACTGACAAGTTTATTTTATTTATTTATTTATCATTTGTTGACCGGGAATGTCCGACTAGGTTCCACAGAGCCTGTTTTCAGCGGAGGCCTGGGGAGAAATGCTCCAGATGCATGTCTTTGGAATGTGGGAGGAAACCGGAGTACCCGGAGGAAACCCCCAACACACAGGAGAACATGAGAATCAAACTGGAGAACCTCTTGCTGTGAGGCGACAACATTAACCGCTGCACCACTGTGCCGCCCGCACAAGTCTTTATGATATTTCTGCAGATTTATTTTCATGGTGAGCTGAGGATATTTAGTTTTGATTGTTTACATCTGTACCTATGAGAGTAAGGCTACCATTGTTCTGATGCTTTTCTGGCATTTTGATACATAGTGCAGTAGTGTTTTAATTACAAAAATGACAATGCTACTTTTTTGATATTTCTGTTACTTGTGCACGGTTTTATGAATGTTAATTTGATTAGTCCAGACTTTAGCTTTATTTGCAATATTAGGTAGGCTTTAGTTTATTAGTGGGTGGGACAAATCCATTTGACTGTAGTACTCATGGTTATTTAATATCTACCCGCGGTGGTGGTGCTGCGGTAGCGTTGTCGCCTCACAGTAAGACACTGTCCGGTTTGATTCTCAGCTAGAGCGTCTTCTGCGTGGAGATATGCATGAATGGGCATACCTTCGTTGAAGGTTGTGCATCAGGGCTGGTAACTCAGCACGTAAAAATCAACTACCAATCATTAGTGGATTGGAGTTCCACCGTGGCGACCACTAACCAGGAAAAGCCGAAAGACACAACAACAACTCATGGTTATTTAATCTTCATGTGATTGATTGATTAATATTTTAAATGTCATTTAAATTTTTTTGTGATTATGGTCTGAAGAAGCAGAGGTGACCCTGTGAAAGAGCTAACTGTTCCACTTTGGAATAAAGTCTTTTCTGTTGTTGTTTTATAGCCGTGTTTGGAATATCTTACTTGCTAGTTCAAATCATCATATAATGTTCTAGAATTCTACAGCTCTATTTGTGATGTTTTTCAATTTATTTTAGTTCATGTTGTTCAACTCTAGCCAAGACAACCTCACATAACATCTTCAAGGCTTGTTTTTTACTGTATAATCTTTCGTCTACCACTGTTAGGATATTGAACTATGATGATTTTGACATCTCCTCTGACACATTTAAATTACAACATACCTCTCTGATCCTTCTGACTTCCCTCTCATCTTCACTTCTTCTTCTTCTTCATTCATAATCATTGTCTAGCATCTTCACATCCCAGCTCTATATTCTCTATGCATCTATGAATTATTTAACATCTCTTATTCCAAAGGGAATAATACCCTGCACCATGCACTTAGATTTTGACTTTTATGCATTTCCTTTACACATATCACTGTTACAGTATCTTCTAACAAAAAAATTAGGTTCTCAAAGTATAAAGTTCCATTAACTCCATCCAGACCGTCCTCATCAACTTTTATAATAGCTTCCTCAAAAATTTAATGTCATTGATTTACTTTTTTCTGAGCTGTTTTTAATTTTTAACATCTTGAGGTGGGGGGCAGAGGAATCAACATCTACAGATACTGACAATTTGATGTCCTCTTTTTTTTTTCACTTCTAAATAAGTGCACCATATTGGATCCTATACATGTTCCTGTTCACTATTATATATTATTATCCCAATAAGTTTGTTGAATGGCACTTTGGTCGACACCTTTTTAATCAACACTATTTGGTAGACTAAACAGATGGTTGACAGCTTGCAGAATCAACAATCCCAAGTTAGGAGAATATACCTTTTTCCACTGTCCTGTGGGATCTAGGAGTTAGAATATATAATTAGCAATGGGTGTGATGGGTGCAAAAACTGATTTTTTTTTTTTTGTTTTCCATGAGCTGAGATTAATTCTCAGCACATGCATAGTAGTGTGCTAATGTGCATAATATTGATCAATTTGTTTTGACATTATGCAAGTCAACATAAATGGTATTCAATCAATTTAAATAGAGCCATATAAGAGAGAGAGAGAGACAGAGACAGAGAGAGGGAGTGAGGATTACCAAATATGATCAAAAACATCATAAGATCAGCTGAAAAAAATATCAACAGTAAAATATCTAATGCTCCAAAATGAAAAAAACATATAAACACAAAATATTGAAAAAATCCAACTACATTGCAAAACCAATGTTTTTGCAGGGGGAACAAGCCTCCCAGCACCCCCATGTGGTGGGGTTGCACCTCACATCTCCATGCTAATTATATAGTCCAACTCCAAGGTTACACAACAGTGGGAAAAGGGTATAAACCCTTCCCTAGTATAAATTCAGTTTTGTCAATATTTTGTGTTTAGATGTTTTTATGTTTAGAAATGTTGTTGATGATAATTTTATTGTCTATCTCATACTGTTTCAGATTATTTTAGTTAATCATATATATGACAGAACTGCCCTAATGTTGAATGTAAAACATCAACAAAATAAAATCAATCATACACAATAGCATAAAAAATTAAACAAAACAATAATATCAAGATAGGAAAGCTATTCTCCCTCCCGATATTAAAACTAAAACCCACTGTAGCACTATCCTAAAATTTGACCAAATAGTTGCAGTGTTATTGAAATGTTTTAATGACGTTATGGTTTAAGGTTTAAGGACATTAAGGCTACACTCCCCTGCACCACCTTTGTAATTGGTGCTAACCCTAACCCTAACACTCAGGCTCAGCAAACATAAAGCTTATATGACTTGAATGAAATTGATTCAAATACAACATGCTACCAAGCTCTGCTCACTGTTCTTCACAGTCTTAAAACAAATAGAAATCCAATAAAATATGACACATACCTGCACTGTGAGGAAGTTGATGACTAAATGAAAGAAGAGATAACAGTGAGGGGATATTTAGTAATGCATTCTACTATAGTGACCCTCCCACCCTCAGGTCAAATTGTAACACCGATTCATCAGTTTATAGCCAATACAAAGCTATTAGCAGACAGGTACAAAGTTGAACAAGTTTTCTTCATTTCCTGAATGCAGAATACCTGTCAGCCAGGAAGACTAAGTAACTGGCATATACAGTGTAATCTACTGGTCAAGAGAAGGGACTGTGGCCAACTTAGTAAGTGGTTCTTAGAGTGCAAAGATAACCCTGTTGATGAAGGGTGTATTAAAAACTAATTTCCAGCACAGGCAGGCATGTGTTTGACTAGATGAAGTTAAAACAGACCAAGGCTGTTTAAGTTACGTTTGCTTACATTGTAAAAAGGCAAATGTCTTAGTGAAAATCTTTGTGAGTTAGCCATTGTGGCAGAGGTTCTGCAGTTTATGGGTCAGATGAAGTGACCAGAGGCTCTGACAGCAAAGAAATGAGAAAAACTCTACTAAACTGTTATAGTACATTGACACAATAAAGTTAATACTTATTATAAAAAGAGATAGAGGAAGGACCACAGTAAGTCAGAGCAAGAGAATATGGTGAAAATATAAAAACAGAGATAGTAAAAATGTTTGTGAATGTCAGCTGAAAGTAGGTCAGCAGGAGGTATACTGACAGAAAACCACAGTAATACAGTGGTTCCATCTCATCAGTTCATTCTACTGAGCAGTGAAAGATTGAAGACACTCCCCCTTAGACTCTTAAACGTGAACTGCCTTCTGTTTCTTCTGTTCCCACTTAATAAAATTGCACTTTATTCGGTTGCTTTTACTGTATTTGTACTTCTTCCACTTTAACTTTTTACTGCACTTTTTAGTGTTCAGTTGCATTTAATTTTCTGCATTTATTACTACTTGTAACTATTATTCTAACCCTCTTATATTACATAGGGAAGGTTTGTGGTCTACACTCTTGTGGCAGGAGAGGTAGCTTACAGCTTTCTGAACTGGGAATTGCTGATTGAAGGCTTATTGTGTCTGTTATTCTAAAACACTTGGGCTCCAAACCAGTTATTTTACATTAAGAAGGTTTGTGGTCTACACTCTGGTAGGAGGATATGGTAGCTTCCACCCTTCTAAGTTGGGAATTGCTGACAAAGGTTTATTGTGCCTGCTAAATGACTTTGTTCTGGTTTAAGCATTTGGGCTCCAAACCAATTATTTTACATTAGGAAGGTTTGCTGTCTGCGCTCTTGTAGCATTACTGTCTAGACAGATTTTTTTAACTACTAGAGCATCTAGTTTACTCATTGCTGAGCATTGCTCATCAAGTTCCTTGTCTTATTGAGTGGTTTAATATTTAAATTTCTCTCACTCCTCCCTAGTGGATCAGCAGCTATGGATATGCAATTCCCGACTCTCTTTGTAGCCATTCTGGTTCAGATGGGTATTCTCAAGCTTTGTAGCAATTGTCTCATGTACACTAACAACACACTTATTCTTAATAAATAAGATAAAGTATGTGAGAAGTTTCAATACACTTGGAGGCAAAATTCTCTCATATAACTAAAACTATTCCTATAGAGGTTGTCAGTGACACTTGCACAACACCTACTGCACAGGATAAAGACCCTTACACATGCTGAGGCACTTAGAGGTAATCTTCCTTAGACACTAAGACCTCCTGCAAAGTACAATCAAAGAAAGGGTCCCCAGTCATCATGTAAACACTGCATTAAAACAAAAGCTGCAGCTACACATAGTAACACTGTACCCAATGCCTCTACTGCTAAACCCTTAACTCATTAACTTCAGTTGTGCTCAGGAAGTTTGCACTGTAACTTCCAATGGGCAAAGCCTAAGCATTTTAACAGAATCAAATTATGTCCTCACATTACAAACAAATGTTCATATCTCTGGAACCATAGGGGTTATGGAAGAAGTATAAATGGCAAACTCTTCAGAACAAACTGATTTTATAGTGGTAGTATTCTTTAGGTTCTAGGTCTTACACCGAATTTTATAAATCACAGTAAACACAGTAACTATTACAGGTGTAACATTTTGTAAACTGACAATATCTCAGCAACCACTCAAGTTACACACATACTATCAGCAGCATTTTATTCATCTAGCCGAGAGCTTTCATATGGGCTAAGGAGTTCTGTCTATGTTACTTGGTTGTTGAGATATTTAAAAAAATGTGGAAATTATATCTATATCAATTAATATCATAAAACAACACTTAATATCAATTAATATCTATTTAACTGCACTAGACAGAGGTCAAATATTAATGCAGGTGCGTTTGCGATTGTGTAAGCTTTAAGACAAAATCTTTTAAAACCTTGTAAATAGCATGATTTTGGAGTTATTGATGCAAATATGAACAAGCAATGTTTGATACCTAGAGGCATCAGTAGGTGTTAACTGCAGATGCACCTGGAGAAATCACTCAGATGTAATGAGGTAAGGCAAACCAGCACACAGCCAAATTTTCTGGTCATTGGTGATTCTATACTGAGGCACACCAATGTCCTCCTCACCAGACTGAGTAAGGAGGGAGTCACAGGAACCTGTCTTTCCATGGCTAGGATCCATCATGTCACACAAGTACTCAGGTCATTGAACCACAGGTGCCAGTATGACTCTGTCATAGTTCACTTGGGTGTTAATGACCTGAGACGTACCTCCCTTGACTATATGAAGTAAGACATAATCAAGATCACTGATTAAATGTCTCAGGCAGTTATGATCCTAGCACTGAGCAGTATACTACCTTCTCCAAGGGTGATGTCATGTTATTAACAGAAAATGATTGATTTTAACAATTGGCTTAGCTTCTAGTATCAGTCCAGGTGGATAGTGGGTACATTATTTGCTGGCCTTTTAGTACATGGTTGACAGACCTTGCTGCTTTGTCAGGGATGGTCTGCACTTATTCACTCAAAGCTTTTGGATACTGGCAAAGACCTTTTCCACCCCCATAGCACCATTTTAGGCAATGCCAGACTGATAAACCTACCGACTTAACTAAACCTATGAAGGAATATCTGAACGTGGTACTGCTCAATACTACAAGTCTTAACAAGAAACTTGACTCCCTGCAAGCCTTCCTCTTCCTGAAGAGTTTAGACATCATTGCTGTAACAGAGACATGGTTTGAACATGGTTTGAAGTCATGGACATTACCCCAGCAATGCAAGGTCATAATCCCTTTCACACCTTTAAACCAGCTACTGCTAGTAAAGGTGGAGGAGTCTCAGTCTATATTAAAGCCAACCTCACATTCATACTAGTTAAAGTGTATGACCCACTGAACTCATACATATGCAACTCACTATTAACGGGATCTCATACTATATTCTTGCAACCAACAGGTCCCCCTCCATGTCTCAGTAAACTCATACTACCTATCTCAATGTACTAGAGTCCCTCACCATTCATCCCAATATGATATTCATGGGGGATCTCAACAACCCCTCTATAGATTGGGAATACTATTCCATGTCTAATGCACAAGCCCAGCGATTCCTAAACTTTAATACCAATATCCCGGAACAGGTGGTCCATTCTCCTACTAGAGATACAAACATCCTTGACAATGTAATGTCTTCATTCATCAGATTTGACCATAAGGCAGTATTACTTGAAATAAAAATTAATTACGGAGATCCAGCAAAACCAAAAACCTTTAGGAACTATTCCAAGGCCAACCTCTCTCCACTAAGCAGCATCTTGGCTAAATTCCGAGTACCCCCAAACCCAGTAAACACCATAGCATATGCTGAACTATTTACAAAATCTCTGTACAGCCATATTGATAGTTGTATAAGGCAAGTAGTGACCACTTGTATTAAGAATAAGGCAAACTCAAAAGACAAGCTACCTTAGTGGAATCACAATCTCAATCGGTTATGCAACAAAAAAAATTTATCTTGGCCAAGCAGAGAAGGAACAAAGGCATAAGTACTAAAAGCCCCCCGACCAATCTAAACAGGCAGCTAAGAGGGTTAACTAATACTTAAAAGGCTAAAATTGAAGGAAAACAATAGCTTCTCTGGCAAAGGACAACCACAAAGCTTTCTACAGCTATGTCCGAAACCTCAGGGGAACTACACAACAATACACAGAACTTATTGTAAATGACATCACCCACACTGAACTGGAAGCCATTGCCAACCTTTTGGCTGACAGGTTTAGCTCAAATTTCTCCTCCTACTCCTCCCCCAATAGTCCAAAGGAAATACCACATACCACAATCCCTCCAACCATTACTAGGGAACAGGTCATCAGTGCACTTTTCAAGACCAATAGCACTGCATCGATGGACCCTGATAACATCCTGGGATGTTTAATAAATAACATAAAATATGACCCCTTTGGTCCACTTGAACCACTTTTCAGCTGGAGCCCTCAGTCAGGTTTTGTGCTCAAGGAATGAAAGATGGCTCCAGTCATTCCGCTGCACAAAGGATTTCCAACTACTGATCAGGGTGACTACAGGCCCATAAGTCTTATCAGACTCATATGTAAGGCCAAGAAAAGAATTATCATGGACATGATAAATGAAGACACAAATGCTGGACCCATCACACTTTGGCTTTTTAAAAGAAATGTCATGCCTATTAAATCTTGTAGACTTTTTTGAGAGTGTCACCAAAGCACTGGATGTAGGTAAGACTGTGCACATAGCTTACCTTGACATGGCCAAGGCTTTTGATACAATATCCCACTCAAGCATTATAGACAAGTTCACTAATTTAGGTATAATACATGGCCAAGGCTTTTGATACAATATCCCACTCAAGCATTATAGACAAGTTCACTAATTTAGGTATAATACCTTTTCTCACCCACTGGATAGCCAGCTGGCTCACTGATATGACCCAGGAGGTCAAAATAAGTGAGGCCACTTGCACTAAGAGGCCAATCACTAGTGGAATCTCCCATGGCTTGGTATTTGGCCTGCTCCTTTTTGGCATCTATTTCTCTGAAATGGAAGCAAATGTTGAAGGTTTATGGCTGACTAAGTTTGTAGATGATTGCAAGCTGGGGGTTATTATTGACTCCTATACAGACACTAGCATTCATTAAGAAGGTATATCTCAACTAACAAATGTTGCCAAAGCCATGGTCTTAAACTAAGTGCTAAGAAATGCATAATTGTACCCTTTGGGAAGTCAAATGATCCTGGCTAACTACCATATTGATAATACGCCCCTAAGAGTCAAACCAGCGGTCAGTGATCTGGATGCACACATAGACAGTAGCCTTACCTTCAACCACCATGTGGTGACAGTGGTGAGTAAATCCTTTTATGTTGCACAAATTATAAGTAAGGGTATGATATCTAGGTCCAAAGAAGTCATTATATGACTGTTCTGTGCCCTTATCAGACCAGTCACAGAGTACAATGCTTTCTTTGGTATGTACCTGACCAGGCATATGCAGCAACTAGAGCAAACTCAAAGGTTCCTTACAAAAAGAATACAAGGCATAACAAACCTGCCTTATGCAGAGCACCTTAAAGCCGTTTCCCTCTACTTAGTCTCCTATAGATTACTGAAGGATGATCTATGCCTGGCTTACAAGGAATCTGCAAACCCCACACTTATGAATCTCCTACATATTCATAAGTCAAAGAGTACCAGAAATACAAGGTCTAGGGATATGAATTTTGTCTTTGACTTAAACAGAGCATACTGGAGAGACAGATATGTGTTCCAGAGATTGTTGCTCCTATGGAACAGGCTTCCCATCCATGTGAAGCTGAGTTTGTCTATTACCAAGTGTAAGCACAATCTAGACCAGTGGATGGGGAATATGAAATTTGCACCAGGCCTGGCACTCATGTCCCGTATGGACAGAGGTAGGTTACAAATCTTTGGCCCTCAGTGTCCTATTTGGATACAGGACATCATTATTCTTTCTGAAAAACTTGGCTAGGCTTAGAAAGGGCCCTCAGGTCATTAAACTAGTAACAATCTATGAATCTATAAAAACAACCCACTGTGGTAAAATATCCATATAAATAGATTATATACCAAGAGAAAGAAATTACTTAGTGCTTATAAGAGGTGTCATTCTAACTACCTTAAGATCACATTTAAAGAAACTGGTAAACTGCTTAAGGTAACCAATAGGAAGCATAAAGCTGAGAATGAAATAAAATCACTTTTCTTTGACCATGTAAGAGAGGACATTAAGAACGAATACTCAACAGTGTTATGAGCTAGTCCACAGTAACTCATTCCCTGCAGTATAGTTTTTTTAGGTGTGTACTTTTAACTCCCTATGGGTATGTTTGAGCCTTTAAAAAATGAAGTTATCAACTTACAGTTCTAACAAATACTGATTGACAGAGGCCAAATATCAATACAATTGTGTTTTCCATTATGTATGCTTTAAGATAAAATATTCTGATACCTTGTATGTAGCATGGTTTTGGAATTATTAATGCAAATATGAACAAGCACAATTTGATGCCTAGAGGCACAGTAGGATGTAATTGCAGAAACGCCTGGAGCCGCACTCAGCTGTAATGAGGTAATTCTGCACACTTTGACCCCAAGGAAATAGCTAACAACCTAAAAACACATTTAGTTTAAATGTTACTCCACCCACAGTCATATTTATTCCACAGATTCCACAGTCCAAGCCACCCCCTTAAATTACTTTGGAATGAGGATTTTCAGCCCTCTCAAAAGCTAAGAATACCATCCATTGGTCACAATAACCTCTTAAATCTAAGCCTCTCCACTGACTATATTACTGAAGCCTGGAAAACAGCCATTAAAATATCATTATGCAAGGAAGGCCCGACCACAAATCCTAGCAACTACAGACCCATTAATCTCTCTATCCTCATATGTAAAGCTATGGAATGTATTATTTTAAATCTCATTAATCTTGACATTGAACATTTCTTAACCCAGGTCCTTCATCAATTCAAATTAGTCAAAGGAAGGTCATGTCTCTTTGACCTCATTAATTTCTTTGAAAAAGTAATGGAAGCAGTAGATAGTGGTTATGCAGTTGCATACAGCATATCAGACCTGCCCAAGGCCTTTGACTGTATACCCCATGCAGACATTATTGACAGATGTGTAAATCCAAATATAAATCTTTATGTTGTGTGGTGGATAGATAAATGGTTGTCTGACAGAATCCATGTGGTTAGAACAGCAGGTGCCACTTCTGAAAGCAAAACATAGTGATGTACCACAGGGCTCAGGGTTAAGCAGTCTTCTATTTGGCATCTATTTCTCAGACCTTTAGGCCAACACTCCTGGCCTATTGTTATCTAAGCTTGTGGACACCTGTGAACTGGGTGCTGTTATTCAGTCTTCCAGTGACTCCCAGCTGCTCCTTCATGGGCTAAACCATGTTAAGAATTTGTACAAAGACAATGGTCTCAAATTAAATGTGCTGCTAATTGAATGTAATATATAAGAAAGTTTGGTTTGTGATTTTACTGTTTGATATTCCTTGAAGGTGGAAACACCGAAGCGCTAGAGAGAATAAAAGAAATTTGATTTTCCTGGTTGCCTTTTTCACAATAACAAGTGGTTTGTGGTCAGAGTTGTTTTATATAAATGTGAAAAAAGGTTGAATGGTTCATTTTGGTAAACAAAACATTTTTGCATTGAGTATAAATGACACATCCCTCTAATCAGGCATTGTCGTAAGAATTCTAGGCAATCTTGTTGATAATCCCTTATCATTTGACCATCATGTCAACATACTGGTTCAGAAAACCTTCTGTCTGCCTCATCTAATTTCCAAAGGCATATCCTCTAAATCCAGAGAAGTTTTAACTCTCCTTTAATCATAACTCATCACAATCATTATTAGAGATTCATAATTAAAAAGGTCAGTGGCCTCAAAAATCCTGCTTAGCATGACATAATGAAAGCCCTCTCTCTGCACTTAGTCTCTTATAGTCTTCTCAGTGAATATCTGTGACTAGCTTTTTGAACTATGAAAGATTCATCCATCTTTGACCATCTTTTCCTTCACACAATATATGTGGTGCCTCAAAAACCAGGTTAAAGAAACAATCTTTATCAACAGATAAATATATGTTGGAGGGATATAGTCATATCCCAACATGTCCCAACATATCCCCACCTCTGGAACAGATTTCTACTAAATGTCAAGCAGAGTAGTACTTTGGCACCTTGAAGATAAAACTAGATAACTGAATGAGTATCCTAAAATTCTCCCCTAGTCTATTTTGTCTTGCCCCATAGCAACTGTTGAATATGAGTTTTTGGCATGGCTTGCAATGGTCTGCTGACCAATTGCCTGGCTCATAGGTTCATAGGTAAGTACTAGGCTAAAGGCCCTGGAGCCAATGCAAGCCTAGCCCAATAGTGCTCCTAGCCATCTGGCTTACCAGACATTAGTTCCCAGTGCCCCTATCTAGCAATGGTATTGAATTGATCCCCAGGGTAAATTTCCTATTTCCATCCACTCATCAAGATTTCTCTTGAAGAGAGCCAATGAGGTGCTCTGATTGATGTGAATGGAGAGTTTATTCCAGAGTATTGGAAGTCCCTGGATTAGGAATCTATCTCTCCAGCAGGTTCTGTTTAATGTGGTGATAAGGTTGAGGTCTTTGAAACGAGTAGCACGGAGGGATTGGGATTTTTTCAGATGAAGCATGTCTAGAAAAACTGAGTCAGCCATGGCTCTGTATGTCAAGCAGAGATCGCCTCTAAGTAAACTTCTGTGGCCTTAAACTAATGAAACATACAGATGTCACTGATGATCTGCCATTTTGTGAGTAATTATACCAGCAGATATCACTATAATCAGTCTTCTGAGTAAGAGATCCTCCATCCATATGTAAGGTTTAATTCAAAACACATTCGCTGTTATAAAGCACAGAAATGTGGTTTCCCACATGCATAAATAAAGATGTTGCACTGTCAGTTCAAGTATGTCTGTTAGATTTTTCATTCTCCATACTACAGACTTTACCCCATATAAACAGTTATAGGTGTATGATTTTTTTATTCTCCACACTACTGACCTTACCCTATAGAAATATTTTCCAGAAAATAATACAGCAGTATTATGGCACATTCACACTGCAGATATTCCAGTGTACCATATATTTAGTAAACATAACTCTAGTGTTATGCTCTGTATATTGTGTGCTAATTCCAACTGTGGTGCTAAATGTGTATCTTATATAGAGATTTGAAAATGACTGCATGTTGCTTATGAACTTTCTTTGCTCTCCAGTTTATTTTCTATCTTAGCAGATTATTGATTGTTATTTAGATGTTAATACTGAAAGCAAACTATTTGCTATCTTTGAGATAATGATTTTTATGTTTGCAGTAACACTGATGTAAATTTAGATTTTATGGTTTATTAGTATTATTATACAATTCCTCCCCTAAAACGTGCACACTGATTGGCCAGCCCAACCAGCGTGCCCGTTGTAAATCCCTCAATATACTAACGGAAAAAGGTCCGGTCGCCCGGACTTTTTCCGTTAGTATAAAACACTGTCTCGCTATGTTAAAAGAGTTTAACATAGCGACACAGGTTTAAAAAAAGTAATGGAGATCTCCGTTGCTTTTTTTAAAGCTATCTCGCTATGTTAAACTCCTTTAACATAGCGACACAGTGTGTAAAAAGCAACGGAGATCTTGTGATCTCCGTTGCTTTTCTTTTAAAGCTGTCTCGCTATATTAAATGGGTTTAACATAGCGAGACAGAAGATCTCCGTTGCTTATTTTAAAGCTATCTCGCTATGTTAAACTCCTTTAACATAGCGACACAGTGTGTAAAAAGCAACGGAGATCTTGTGATCTCCGTTGCTTTTTTTTTAAAGCTGTCTCGCTATATTAAATGGGTTTAACATAGCGAGACAGGAGATCTCCGTTGCTTATTTTAAAGCTGTCTCGCTATGTTAAACCCATTTAACATAGCAAAACAGTGCTTTTGCCCACAGCTCTGATGTACTGCGTAGCCATGCGCAGTACATCAGAACTGCCGCAGAATACCAGACAGCTGCAGAAGGGCAGTAAAGAGGCATTATACAATGCCATTATTTAAGAAAAGTAATTATTTCTTTTTTTAAATAATGTCATTGTATAATAGCAATAACCCACTTCTGGGTGTGGGTAATGCTGTATTTACCCACGATTGGCTTTGTTTGGTCCCTCGGGCGAAACCACGCCAACCGTGGGTAAATCCAGCATTACCCACACCCAGGCGTGGGTTATTGCTATATTATCTTACTCCATTTAAACTATTTGTAAATTTGTCTGCTGGTATTCTTTGTTTTATCTATACATTGGCATTTTGTTTTATTTTTGCAGATATGTTTATATTTGATTACTGGAATTTCCCCAGTTTTGTAATTTGGTTTGTGATAAGTCATTATAATAAAAGCTTAGCTAAGTTGAGTATGATAATGCAAGGAAATATACATTGAAAAAAAAAAAACAGAAACGCTCGGTACATACCTAATGGCATATTCTCACTAGGAAACAATAGAATATCATAAACATCTGCAGATGAATGTATGATACATAATGGCTATTTATATTTCATCAGTTTCCTGAATGGTCATTATTTTATTCAATCTTTTGAATACACCTGTCCATAAACTGGGTTCTCAAGCACTCTACAAATAAAAATTGCCAGCTGCATCTCTGCAAATATATCAGATCTACACTCTTATAAATAGTATTATGCAATAGACATTATGTAATCAGTAAATCATTTTCCCAATGCCAGCTCACTACTTAACAAAACATATTTTTCTTTGTGTCTTATATACAAACTGTCAAGCGTGTTTTGCTAAAAAAAAATCATCTTAAGCTTTTCTTCTCCTCAGACGTCTGCACATACATGTCATAGCTCTACAGTAATCTGCTAAATGGAAAAATACATCTTCTTCAACAAAGCCTTACCAGTAGATATGCAGTGCCAGAAAAATATTAATGGATCATCTTGTAACACTGAAAACTGAACAGTTCCACACTTTACCTCTTCTGTGCATCTTCCACCATATACAGCTTAGAAAGATAACTAAAATAAAAGTATGATTTGATTAACAGTAAACAGATTTATTTCCAAATTCCTTTCAGCCCAGATATTTTCCTTTATGTCCACATAGTTTTTTGGATACCATCTCATTACTCCTTTCTATTCCATCTCTGCACATGAGAGAAGCACTTCCCCAGATTCTCAAATGCTTGCATAGAGTGCAAGATCGGTGCAGGAGCACAAGCAGGCAATATGTCTGCCGTGCGATCCAGAAACAGCCTGCAGGGGTGTGCACGAGCGCACTTGCACTACTCCTGCACAGACTAAGCCCTGGTATGCAAATCACCCCATTTGCAGGAGGAATCTATGCAAATTAGGTGATTTTGCAATCCAGGAAGCTTGCAGCAGACCGTGCAAGACTAGTGCTAACTGCAGAAATGTACTCGGTTAGTAACCGAGTACATTACTTCAAAATCCAAAACAGAGCTACGACAGCTCCAAATAAAAGCTGCATATCATGTAGTAAGCATGCCAATGGCCAAGTATAAGGCCATTGGCATTGCCAACATAAAAATAAATACAAAAATCAACTTTTATTATTTTTTAGCTGAACTCGGCTGTTTAAGCGTAGGGCAGTGGAGCACAAATGGGATTGGGGGGGAATAACAAAATTAACCTAAATTAAGCATTCTAACTAAAATCAGTATTCCGCCATGCAAGTCAATGGCCCGGCAGAAGACAACATGGCCAGTGAGTAGTGATTGATAAGGGGGGAGGCTCAGTGTGAGACATGTAGCAATGCATTAGCAGGCAATCCTATGCAAATGAGGGGAAAGATAGTGAATCCCAGTTTACCCCAGGATGTGAGGCACGTCCTAACAGTGTAAGGGCAGGAATAGTCTGGTGCAAGCCTAGAATTTAGGTGATATCATGGGGGTTGTGTCAGGCATACTGTAAGTAGAGTGGAGCCCTGTGGCCCGGGTCTCCTCCTAGCTTAGCAGAGCTTAGCTGGGGGGGGGGGTGTCTAAACCTGCATAGCACTGTTTACAAAGCCTAAGCAGGTGTGTGCACCAGTCACCGGGATTTACAGGAAGAAAAATAGGTGAAACCAGGAAATAGCAGCAGTGTGAACATTTGAGCACTTTGTTTGCGCAGTGCGTACACGAGCTTAAACAGGAAGGCAATGGGACGGGAAAACAGTAGTAGGAAGGTAATCAAGGAGAGCTAGCTTAGCTGGCAGGTGAAATGTATCAGAATCAGCCAATTACACAGGCAGCAGGCCAGCCCAGCCCAGAACACTACTATAAACTAAGCAAAACACCTTCCCCTCTGGTTTTCCCACAACCTACACCACCGGTGTAAACAAACAGGAAATTTTTAACACTCACAACAGCAAAATTATAGGGGCTGCAATAGCTATCATACAACAAATTCTGGAAGAGGCTGAGAGTGGTGAGGATGTGAATGCTGCCGACCAACCCACAGTGAGGAGACAGAGAAGAGTGTACAGACCCAGGCTAACCTATCAGAGGCTACATGAGCTGGAGATAGTGGACCACTATATTGTGGACAGGGACCTCCTACAACAAATTGTTCAGCTCTACCGGCCACGCCTGAAAAACAGAACTAACAGAGGAGAACTCATCAAAGTGGATACCAAGGTATGTGTCGGCCTAAGAATACTAGCTACAGGTACCTTCCAAAGGCCAACTGGGGATATGATGGGGATTTCACAGGCATCAGCATCCAGGGTACTCCACAAGTTCCTGGATGCCATGTCAGCACATGTCGGTGAGCATGTATATTTCCCCAACACCCGTGAGGCATTGGCCAGCAATATGTGTCTCTTCTACCAAATAGCAAATTACCCTGAGGTAGTGGGTGCAATAGACTGCACGCACATATGCACCAAAGCACCACCTGGTGAGCGGGGTATGGTCTACATCAACCTCAAGGGCTTCCCCTCCATCAACTGCCAGGTCATGTGTGATGCCCAGGGCATAATAATGAATGTGTGTGCTGGCTGCCCTGAAAGCTATCACGATTCCCACATCTGACATCTGACACAGCTGTACCAGAGATTTGCCAATGGGGACATCCCACACGGTCACCTAGTTGGGGATGCTGGATACCCACTGGAGCCGTGGCTGATGACATCCATCAGAAATGAACACACACCCGAACAAGAACTCCATAATGAGGCACATGCACAAACAAGAATCATAATAGAGCATGTGTCTGGGATGCTCAAGTCACAGTTCCGGTGCCTGGACACATCCGGTGGAGCCTTGCAGTACTCACCAGCTACATGTACCCAAATTGTCCTTGAATGTGCCATGCTACACAATATGATCCTGTGGAAACAGCTGCAGCAGGAAGAGCACAGGGCAGGGCTACACAGCCCCCCACCAATGCCAAGGCTGCACAGGCACAGAGTGACTCAGAGGAGGAACAACCTGAGCCTGCCCCAGTAGGCGGAAGGAGGTGTGCCCAGTATGCCCTGGCCTTGGCAAAGAGGCAACGCATAGCACATACACTGACACGGGATGGACCCAGGGAATAACACCTCTCTCCGTCTCTCACATACAGTAAAAGGGATGCCAAACATTACACTACCTGTGCCAAACCATGTGTAGGGAGTGTACTATGTGCATCTGACATAGGCAGCCCTGCAGCACCATCCTCAATACAGGGACACCCACAAGGTAAGTGACTCACACATGTCAGTTGGGGGGGGGGTCACATACCCAACAACAGTCACAGCCAGCAGGACAGGTGTAGACAAACACAAACAAAGGCTGTGCTAAGGCTTTAGAATGAGGCCCATGGGTAACCTTCCCCCCAGGCCTACACAGACAGACTACAGCCAGTCAGGCAGTGGGATGTCAGTTCTGAAGGCTAGGAAGTCAGTAACTAATATGTAGGTAAGTAAAAGCTAAGGTCTGTAGTACACTGGTATGCCTCTAGCCAGCATGATAGAGAGGACTACAGACTGAAATGGAGTACCCGACATACCTGTACAGTCCTAGCAAATGTGTACAAGTGTCAAGTGTGCCACCCCCCGATCCTACATAGAAATATAATAACAGTCAGGTGTGCCCCCCCAAATCTTGTGTAGAAATGTAGAAATAGTCAGGTGTGCCCCCCATCCTATGTAGAAATATAGTAACAGCCAGGTGTGCCCCCCCAATCCTGTGTAGAAATGTAGAAATAGTCAGGTGTGGTCCCCCATCCTATGCAGAAATGTAGTAACAGTCCATGCCAAATGACCGACGGATACCCTGCAGAGACAGCATGCTAGTTGTAGGTGTACAACACAAAATTCAGCACTGAAGTACAAACTACCTGGACACGATCCACACATGCAATACAGATGGCCATACTGGGCATGCCCACACACTTAGAGTAATGAAGGCAATGTCAGTCAACAACATACTGAAAGGTCATACTGGGCATGCTCACACACTTAAACACATGAAGGCCATGTCTGCAAACACCAGTGGACCAGACATATCTGGCAGCCACAGATGTTAGCACAGACACTCCTCTGTATGCACCACGCATGCTTTGCACACACAGTGGATAGGAATACAGGCATATATGTAAGGACAACACACTATAATAAGCCAAAGGTAGACATACATAGATGTGTAGAAGACGGTGACTGTGGCAAAGAGCCATCCAGGATTCTCCCACCCAGCACACAGCCAAAGGGCCACAACCACATGAGAGTCTGATGTCACACACTGCATATACTAGCCACTGGTATCTGTCAGCATTACAGAGTATGTGGTGCATGTGCCAGCTGTGCAGCATGACTGTTCAAGGAAGTAGTTATCTAGCAGCTGTATACACATACCTGTGGAATATGACCCAGGTTGTGCCCGCGTGTGGCGTGTCAACCCCTAGATGAATGGGCTATGTCCCATGCACACACACTGCCCTCCCCAGACCCACAGTATGACAAGCCTGCTGAGGTCATATACTGTGAAATGCACCTTTGGGACAAGTACACCCCAGTAATTTCTGTGGCATGTCCCATAACTGCGTACTGCTCTAGTGTAATAAACTAGTTAGGTAGGAATTTTAACCCCAGCCTTGGCAACTGTGTGTGCATGTGTATGTGTCTGTCTCTGAGTAGAGAACAATGCTTTTTAGGGTGGTCACACTCCCTACAATAGCAATGCTCTACTTTGGTAAGGCTGCGGATGTCATCCACCTAGAAATACATCCCTGGAAAGGTTGTATCTTAGTAATCTCTGTGGTGTGTCCTATAACTATGTATTGCTATAGTGTGATAAAATAGTTAGGTAGGAGTGCAATTCCCAGACATGGCAACTGTGTGTGTGTGTGTCTGTGTAGAGAGCCATGTTTTTAGGGTAGTCACACCCCCTACAATTTAAATGCACTACTTTGGCAAAACTGCTGATGTCATCTACCTAGACATACACCTCTGGGAAGGCCATATTCCAGTAATCTCTGTAGCATGTCCTGTAACTGAGTACTGCTGTAGTGTGATAAATTAGGAAGATTGCTGTTCTATTCCCAGACACGGCAAGTGTGTGTGCCTGTCTGTGTAGAGAGCAATGCTTTTTAGGGTAGTCACACTTCATACAATTGCAATGATCTACTTTGGGAAAGCTGCTGATGTCATCCACCTAGAAATACACCTCTGGGAAGAATGCAGCCCAGTGATTTCCATAGCGCATACTGCAACTGCATACTGCTGTAGTGTGATAAATGAGGTAGGCAGCTGTTCTACTCTCAGACATGTCAAGTGTGTGTCTCTGTCTCACCCCATCTGTGTAGAGAGCAATTCTTTTTAGGGTAGTCACACTCCATACAATTTGTATGCTCTACTTTGGCAAAGCTGCTGATGTCATCCACCTAGAAATACACATCTGAGAAAAATGCAGCCCAGTATTTTCTGTAACATGTTCTATAGCTGTGTATTGCTGTAGTGTGATAAATTAGGTAGGTAGTTGTTCTACTCCCAGACATGGCAAGTGCGTTTGTGTGTGTGTTTGTCTGACCTTATCTGTGTAAAGAGCAATGCTTTTTAGGGTAGTCACACTTCATACAATTGCAATGCTCTACATTGGTAAGGCTGCTGATGTCATCCACCTAGAAATACATTCATGGAAAGGTTACATCCCATTAATCTCTGTGGTGCATCCCATAACTGCATACTGCCATAGTGTGATATAGTAGTTAAGTAGGAGTTTAATTCCCAGACATGACAACTGTGTGTGTTTGTCTGTCTCTGTAGGGAGCAATGCTTTTTAGGGTAGTCACACTCCCTACAATTCAAATGCTCATCTTTGGCAAGGCTACTGATGTCATCCACCTAGAAATACACCTCTGGGAAGCTGTAGGCCAGTAATTTCTGTAGCATGTCCTGTAAATGCATACTGCTGTAGTGTGATTTAGACCTCTGTTAGGGGTTCTGTACCCACGCATGTTGGTTGTGGATGTTTTGTGTCTGTTCCACTGTCTATGTAGGGAGCAATGCATTTTTGGCTAGTTAAACTCAGTACATGTCCAATGGCCTACTTAGGCAGTCCTGCTGATGTCATCCAATGTGAAATACACCTTTGGGGAAGGGGTACTCCAGTAATCTCCATGGTGTGTACTATAACTGCGTAGTGTACTAAAGTAGGTAGGGGTTCAACTCCCAGACATGACAGGTGTGGGTGTGTGTTTGTAACTTGTATCCTGTGTGGAGGTGTGTGTGTGTGACACTTGGGCCCATTGTGGGGTGGGTTTTGCAAATGTTTTTATGGTGGCCCTATATCACAATGCCCACTGTACAGGGATAACAGATGTAAAATAGCCGAGAGGCTGGAGTGCAAATCCATACCCATACATGTGACATCAAGGCCAGGCAATCACAGTTAGCAACCCCAACATTACCCAGAGCACACTCTCAACCCATGTCACATACACACACACACATGTCGAGGCAACAGCCAATATGTGTGCAGTCCACTGCATATTGGTGACTGATAGTAACTATAGAGTTATTGCAGTGGCCTACAGAGGGCATGGCACCCTGTCCATCCATCCACTAGGCACATACATGCAGGCAGTCCACCTTCCCTATGTTCCCCACTGGACACCTGCAACACTTGTGGTGCCATCATATATGACCCACAAAGGACATACCATGCCTGAAAACATGCCCTGTATGGACAGATGCCACTGACCCTAGGGAATGCCGGTAGCATGCTATCAATGTAGGTGCAGGGTTAACCTGCTGCCCATTACCAGTTCCCACCACAGGTGGCCATGACTGGCACATCTGATGATAATCTGTGTACACAACATGGGCCTGACACCCCAGGTGCAGTTCCACATGTCACTGTACATGCATGTAGGAGGTGTGCACATCCTAGACACCATCCATGTCTTGTACTAGGGAACACATACATGGCAAGCAATGCATAGCATTGGCCACATGCAATAGCCACCCAGGTGACTGGATGGTGGATACAATACCCACTTGTGTGGGCAAATACAGAAACCACAGGCCTAAGCCACAATGCAGACCATTGTCATGTGGCCTGATGCCAAGGTATACCCATCACCTAGCCTTGTATAGCCATCTGGCACAGTCGACCACCACATACCCGTGCAGAAATGCACCCATGCATGTTAGTACTGGCACTCTGTGTGTTTGTGTGTGTGTTGTGTGATACGTATGATCACATCCACACCCACTACAAACCCCAGTGGCATACTGAAGCATGCTGTCTGATGTCAGACACCTCCCCATACCCTTTTCCCATATAACCTCCATATGACCCGTGTGGTGTATGTGATACCTGCACAGTACTGTGTTGTGGCAATCTCACTGGTGATGAGCTGTATCTCTGGCCCTGCCAAGTGTGTCAGTATGTGTGTGTGTCCCTGTGAGAATGGGGCTGTGTTGATGCTGGCACCTGTTCATGTGGATAGGCACATGTACATCACCTACCATATAGCTACCATATCCCTGTTGCAGATGTCACTCACCATCACATATATGTTTTGCGGACTCCACAGCAGGTAACCTATGTGGTGCATCCAACAGCTGCATAAGACTGTGATAGCACTACATAGTCATCAGGGGTTTGATACCCTGTGCAGGTAGGTGTGCGACACAAACATGCTTACTTCATACTCTTCCCACCCTTCCCTGACTTGCTGGTGCCTCTGTCTGCCTCCCTCACTAGTGGCTGTGGAGACCTATACCTGCTTTTCTTAGGCAGCAGCATGTGTATTTTAGGTAATGCTCATGATCAGCTGATGACCTCTGCATGAATTGCAGCCCTCCCCTTGCTGATTGCATGTGGAACAGCTGTGGTAACATTCTCATAACCAATTGCATGGAAATGCACTCCAATATCTAGGAACATCATGTTTGTGTTGGTCCTTTTCATTCACTGTGAGCAGGAACTTGTTCTGTTGTTTGGCAAACAGCATCTCAGATGGGATGGGGATTTACCTTTGACAACATATACTGTGGAAACAGGCCAACACACAGGAGGGAGATGTGCCTGACCTGACTACAGACTGTAAGTGCTGCTATACTGCATTTGGAGTTATGCTGGTTTAACAGTGTGTATGTGGATATGGCTGTCCCACATGTCTCAATACCTGCCATGTCAGTTCTATGTTTATGAGGAATCCCCATCTGCAGGGTCATCTGCAGACTGGGTGGTGTATTGTGCCATTGGTGTCATGTGCTACCCACGGAACATCTATTTGTGGACTGCAGAAAGTACTGTGAGGATTGCAGTCTTTAGATGGTGAAAGCCATGACAGTTACAAACTTCATATCCCTCATAGGACATATGTTGCAACAAACCCTGTAACAACAGTAAATGTATGAGGTTATCACACCATCATGTCAATATTGGCCCTGTGTATGTGCTTCCAGCCCCAACTCTGTCAACCTTTGCACATATGTCATGCATGTAGAGGTGCATATGTGCTGTACACCATAAGAAGTGTCATCATATCTGATAACAAGTCAGTGAGATAGACTGCTACACATGTAATGTACAGTGGGGATTATAAGTGATGGCATAACCTGGACATGCTGTGGTTGTATGTACAGTACTGAGGTCTGTGTATGTATGGTGAATGTCAACAGTGTGTGTGTATTGTTAATATGTACCTTGGCCTGTGTACAGACTGTGGTAGTTGTCATCGTCCCAGGTCCCATCCTATCTGATGTTACATGCTGCTCCACTGTATGTTACCATATTGGCTTACATGTTTGTAGGACCATACACACACATGTCCCATACCACAGTCAGCCTTCACACCACACTGTGTAGTGGCCCAGTATATGTAGGGATAGTGTGTGAGTGGCACATATGAGGCTGGTGTTGAACAGATAGTCCATATACTGTAATGTTATGCTAGCTTGCCATATGTGGCTGTGGCTCTGTTCTCATTGGTTGTGGTTATGCACTTTCCCACAGGTGTATCTTACCCTGTGCTGTGACATGCCTGTACAGCCTGCTATATATGCAGGCACATGTGCATTCCCCCATAGGAGATGTAGTCCGGTGTTGAGCCAGAATGCCTGTAGCCTGCACAGTGCATTGTTACATGCCTAGCAGCTTAGTGTACTTACCCAGTTAGATGTCATGTGAAGATTCTTGCCAGACGTACTGCTGCTGGCCCTCACTTAACAGTTATGTATGTCAGACAGAGCAGTGGAATTCTGTACAGATGTATGTCAGTATCTAGTGTGTAGTACGTGGTCATGGCACCCCTGTACCAGTGGCTATTACGTGTTAGGCCAGAAAGGCGTGTGTGAATGCAGAACCTATGGTGGCATATGTATACCGGTTGTTATGTGTTATACCCATCTACATGGCTGTAAACATCCATGTTGTCAGACATGGTACACATGTTTTGCACTAAGGGGTTCTGTGTATACCTCTGGACTGTAAAGAGTGTGTCAGAATGTCCACACATATTGGCCAATATCTCTGCTGCAGTTGAGAGGGGCTGTATGTGCAAGCAGTGGTACTTAACTATGTTGTCCTTAGGATGTCTGTCTGTAGCCAATGGCACACATGTGGAAAGCAGATGTGACCCCCCCCACACACACACCATGTCTGTGAGGACAATCCCAAGTACAGTAGCAATAGTATATAGAACTGTAATAGTACACAAATAAAGGTCTTCCACTCCTGCAAACTTGTGTGTGGTGTCTTTCCCTATGACCCTTCTGTGGGTATATGTTGCACGCAATGATTGACATTTGTATGGATGGTCCATACAGTGTCCTGTTGTTCAGGTGTGAACTGCAGGCATAGTGGCTGTTCTGTATTTTGTGCACCTTCTACATATGTATCTGACTGTACACATCTCTGTGTGTGAATGTGTAGTCACATGTATAGCTATATATATATATATGTAAATATATCTATATCTATATATATATATATATATATATATATATATATATATATATATATATATATATATATATATATATATATATATATATATATATATATATATATATATATGTATATCTGTATCTGAATATATGTGCCTGTGTATATGTATTCTGGGATGTTGATAGCCTCCACATTGTAAATCTCCCATGGGAGCCAGACTGTACTGCATGATACTCAGCTAAACCTCACCACAACAATAAATAGAACATGCTGGAGGGATAGATTCCTGTCACAGAGACTCCCCATGCTTTGGAACAAAATTTCAAATTACATCAGGCAGAGCCCCTCACTAACACTCTTCAAGAGAAATCTTGACGAGTGGATGGGTAACAGAAAATACACCCCTGGGATCACTTCATTGGCTCTGCTTGACAGAAGATCAGTTAATTAATCAATGGGGCAATGAAAGCTAACACACTCTGGTTAGGCTTATAAATGCCCTCAGCAAAATAGCCTAGTACCTACCTATGACCCTATTAACCTATGTTACCATTACCAGTCTGACATCATACAGCTGGGATGTAGTACTGTTAACATCTTGTGCCCATGCCATGTCAGGTCTTGGTTATGGGATCTGCAACACTTGGAAGTGTATTGCAGGGCAGACTTGTTTGACTGGGGGGTTTGCCAATTACTACAATACGTATATTGTTTGGGGCCTCCCAACCCCATTGACTGTGCATGTGGACATATGTGTTTCTGTCAATCTACCATTGTTATCTACGGATGTATGCCCATATATACCTATATAGGTATATATATATATATATATATATATATATATATATATATATATATATATATATATCTATATAGATATATATATATATATATATATATATATATATATATAGATATATATGCTTACATATGTCTAAATATGTCCGTATATACCTACGGAGATATACATCTGCGTACATATATGTAACCTGCTGTGTATATGTGGACATATAGGTGTTGTCATATATATATATATATATATATATATATAGATATATATATATATATATATATATATATATGTGTGTGTGTGTGTGTGTGTGTGTGTGTGTGTGTGTGTGTGTGTGTGTGTGTGTATGTGTGTAGATTTGCATGTACATATGTTCATATATACATCTATATCTCTGTATATATTTCAGACTATTCATATACATATATATATATATATATATATATATATATATATATATATATATATGTATCGGTTTAGATAGGGATATAATTACACATACACATACATCTAGATGTTGGTATACATTCTCTGTACTGTTGCATGACTGGGCTGGATGTTATGTTAATGAAAACATCAGCTTAATGTATATCTGGCATGGCTAAATGGTATACCACTTTGAGTATGGTGTGTATGGTCTTGGGTGCCAGCTTTTCAGAAGCTGTTTATTTTGTTGCTGGGCTGAACACAGGCCGTTGGATACTGACTGATTAAGGCATTTTAAAGAAGTGCATCTTCATTAGACAATATTTTCATTATGAGGGGGGGGATCTTGTAGTGCCGTGTGTATACCAGGGTCGTGTGTTTCCTGTATACCTGAATTAGACGTTCCTAGTAGGTTTTGTGTGCATACCGGGCAACCTTGTGTGCTACGTCTGCTTTGCGATACCTACAAATAAAACCGTTAGTGTCAACAATGTCACACATGAAGTCTATTGTTATTACCAAGAAAACATTTGGCCCATGTGGGACAATCCAAAAATTGGGTATTCTGCTTTCCTCTAAAAGCATGGCTGCAAAAGTATGCATGGCTATGTGCATGGACTACAACGTGTGGCAGACCTAGGATACTTGGGTTGGGACAACATAGAGGATGAGTCCCTAGGTGAGGAGGAGTGGAGGGTGGGCAAAGTGTGGTGGGGTGGTTGTTACGGGCTGGTAACCAGAGAAGGGATGATGGCTGCTTGTGTGCAGCAGGGTGGGGGGGGGGCAGAATTGTGGGTAAACTAAATATGGATCGAGGAGAGGGTGGGTTGGATGGGCCTGTACTGGTCAGCCTGCCTATTGGGCGGGGGAGAGTGGAATGTGATATAAACATGTGAAACATAAAATAAGACTAATTTAAATCCCTATTTAAATGAAACACTTACAATAAAATGACCTTGGTAGTGTATTGCAGGGTGTATGTGTTTGGCTGGAGTGGTATGCCAATTCGTACGATACGTATATTGTTTGGGGCCTCTCCATCCCATTAATAGTGCATGTGGACATATATGTTTCTGTTAATCTACCATTACTATCTACAGATGTCTGGGTATATATATTTGCTTACATATTTATAACTATGTCCGTCTATACCTATGGAGATATATCTCTGCGTACATATATGTAACTTGCTGTGTATATGTGGACATATAGGTGTTGACATATATATGTGTAGTTGTCGGCATTTGCATGTAGATATGTTCATATATTCATATATATATATATATATATATATATATATATATATATATGTGTGTGTATATGTCTGGATATTTATATATATATATATATATATATATATATATATATATATATATATATATATATATATATTACTACATATATAGATATGCTGTATCTGTTGAGATATTAATATATTTACACACACACATACATCTAGATGTAGGTATACATTCTCTGTACTGTTAATGACTGGGCTGGATGTTATGTTTATGACAACATGAGCTTAATGTGTATCTGGCATGGCTTAGTGGTACATTACTTTGTGTATGGTGTACATGATCATGGGTTTGAGCCTTGCAAAGGGTGTTTATCTTGTGGCTGGGAACAACACGGGTCATTGGATACAGAGCGATTAAGGCACTTTAAAGCAGTTGTACACAGGTTTGTGCAGAGTTCAGCACTGCTAACTTCTGGTTACAGTTTCTTATACTCTGTTAGCTTCCATATTGCTTAATCTGTGTAGGCAGTGCTTATCGTCATGCAAACGCACATAAACATGCTTACTAGTGCTTACATATGCTTGCTACTGCTTAGTTGTGCTTACACTTGGTTACTAGTGCCTTATTCATTATGACACTGCTACATCACATGTGCACTTCCTGCAGTACTCTAGTTTATACATATATGTTATTTAGTGGGTTTTGCCACAAAACTATTGGTTATAAAGTGTTTTGCCATGTAAGATAGACTGTGCTGCAGTGGGTCTCGAACCGGGAATGCCTGCTCATTAGGCAAATGTTCTGTCCAATACACACTATTGCTTACATCTATGAGGCAGTCCAATTAGAACCACTCCATCCAACACCAGCACGCTTAGACGCATAATTTCTTACCCATCGTCCCCCCCCCCCGTTCCTCCTCTGCAGCAATTATCCTTTCTCTGGGTGTAGGTCGGGTCTAACCACACCACTACACACTGCCCACTCTCCACTTCTCAGGACCCATCACATACATTGCCTTGACCCATGGATCATCAGGCTTTCCCAACCTTGTAGTCCAAGAACATATGTGCTCTGCCATTGCATATCTGTGTAATGGAAGGAACGCAAATACCCATCAATTTGTGGGTTGTCTCGCAAGGGACATTCCTATCTTTGTTTCTAGATTAGACTTAGTCGATCAACAATGTTTTTCCCACTGGTAGTATCCTGCCTGTAGTTTGGGAAGCAGTGGTTTGTTTACTTTTTTTGTGTGTTTGTATGTTTCACCTGTTTGGCTGGGGGGGGATATGGGTACGTGTAACACGTATGTTGATTGAGCCCCCTCATCCCCATTGGCAGTGCCTGTGGTCATATATGTCATCTGTATGTGCTGTATCCTATCTATAGATATATATCTGTGTGTACACACACACACACACACACACACACACACACACACACACACACACACACACACACACACACACACACACGCACACACACACACACACACACATATATATATATATATATATATATATATATATATATATTGCTATATATATATATATATATATATCTAACGACATATAGATGTATGGATGTCTGCATATGTATATATCTATATGTGGATATTTATATAGATGTGTATATATATACATATATATATATATATATATATATATATATATATATATATATATATATATATATATGTCTACTTCATTTGCCCTAACTTCCAATTGACTGACACCCATTTGACTGAGACCAAATGACTGAAATTTCATTTGCCTGACACTTCACTTGACTGACAAGTATTATTGGCAGTCTCAAGAGCACTGTAAGGCAAGTGAATGGAATATGTCCCCTTCCCCACTGTAGTGCGACCCTGGAGTTAGAATATATAGTTGGGGGGGTGTGGGGGGTGAATATTAAAGCAAAACCACACAATATAATATGAAATTAAGTGGGGGGATTTGCCCCCCACACCCCCCTAACTATATATATATATATATATATATATATATATATATATATATGTATAGCTACATCTCCTGTAATGTTGAATGGTATTGGTGGATGCTATGTTTGTGGAAACATCAGAGTTATGTATATCTGCAGTGGCTTAGTGGTAAACTACTATTAGCTATGGTGTGCAGGCTCCTGGGTTCGAGGCTGTTTAATTTGTTGCTGGCCAGAATAAGGCCTGTTGGATATGGAGTGACTGAAGCACTTTTATGCAGTTGTCAGCGAGTTTGTGTGATGGTAAGCATTGCTAACTTCCGTTGACATCCGCTTACACATGGGTAGCCTCACTATTGCTTGCTCTGTGTAAGCATTGCTTACAGTCATGCAAGCAGACTTGTACCTGCTTACTATTGCTTAGTTATCCTTACTACTGCTATATTTTAGACAGTAACAGTCTACTGGTTCTTGATGAGGTGGTGAATTTGGCAAGTGTATGGGGTTAGCATTCATTACACAGCTTACTACTCCTGTTCACAAATATATGTTATTTATTAGGTTATACAACTAAATATATTGATTATAGCAGTGATTTGACATGGAAATGGAATATACTGCAGTGGGACTCGAACCAGGATTGGCCACTCATGAGGCGAACGCTCTTCCCATTACAGTATTACTGCACTGCTCCATTTGCACATATCTTGCTTTTTATCCTCCTTTTGCTATTTAAGCTACATTAACCGTAGCTAAGCGATGGGCAAACCCATGCACCTACGGTTAAACCTCATCCGATTCATTAACAATACATATCTTTTTTATTTTTTTTATTCTCTATTGCTCTTATACTTGTGGGGGGATGTTGCTGGGTGTATGCGTACATCTATGGGCGGTCTCGGTCATTGTTTACTACCTTTCTGCAGTCCTTCATTGCAGGGGCATGTATATTCTGAGAGCTCTGCTCTCAAACATGCCCCCTGCACTCGTACATGCTCCGTGTAAGCCTAGGAGCTCGGCCAGCGCACCTTGATTACTATGCATGGTGCGCTGCTGTCCTGCTCCTAAATGGGTGCTTCCGTGCAGGACTAAGCTGGTCCTGCATGGAAGGTTAGTGAATCCAGGGGGCTGTAACATCAATGTGCTGTTTTTATGTAATACAGGTTTGCTTAAGCAGAGTTTATTGTCTGTGAAGCCTGCTCGAGGAAAATGAGAAGGGGTGATTAATTGAACAGGATAATTAGTCAGTGGAAGTGAGGTAGCTAATGTTGGTTTAGGAATGGGAGAGGATAGGTCTTTTTTTAAGGAGGAAAAGTGCAGGGCTCATTCTTTTTGGCACTGCTTTAATTTTTTTTTGTTAGAGACAAACCGGCTGTAAGCCACACCACTGTGTAAGGTCTAACTAAGCCAATAGGCTTTCTCAGAGCAGGTAAGTAATGTGGGAATACAGAGAGGTTGTCAGGATGATGTCTGTGTGTTGTGGTGTCATCGTGTGACTAGAAGGTGTCAGGGAGTGATTTAGCTGATACTGAGGGCTAGTCTATAGGTTTGATACATGCTATGCTTGGGTTATTGGTGGTAGTGATTAAGGCAACATGGGGTTCCATTGGTGGAGGAAGTGCTCCCTGCCCCCTTCTCCCTCAGTTACACAAACACATGAATACTGAAATAAAGTCATTAAAGAAGAGAGAGTTGAAGGTCCGCACTTTGATATGAGGTTATCAGTGGTTGGAATTGTGGCAATAAATAAAAAAAAAAAATCCAGGAGCTACTAAAGGGGGATTACTAGCATGAAAAAAATAAAATATAGGCTTATGTTTAACTTGAATGGATTATATCCTTATTCCCCCCATTTTAGATTGCCAAGGAGCATGTGGTGTAGTGAGTCAATCTGGTGCCTCTGCTGGCTCAAGTGTTGAGGTTTAAAAAACAAAAAACAAAAAAAAAATACAATAAATAATGAAGAGAAGGAGTGAAATGTGGATTTAGGTACTCATAGGCGATATCAGCCCAAAGGTTCGGCCTCACCATACCTCTCAATTTCTTAGTACAAGAAATCCAGACAAAGCCAAAAATAATGGGGGGACAAATATTGCTCTTATCAACTTAAAAAGGTGCTAAAACAACAGGATTTGTGTTAACATGCATTTTTTGATGGATATGATGTCTCAGACTTAAATTAGAGACTTCAGTCCTCATTGTTTTGCCAGAAAGGCACAGATTTTATGAGGAACAGAACAAAAATATGAGCAAAAATCTCGACATTCTGTGAAAATCTGAACAGTTGAAAAGTATTAACCTCACCATGCATACAGTAGTCATTGGTGGTCTGGTGGAGCGTGACTGATAGTTTAGATGACCTGGCTCATCATCTCAACGTTTAGGCTTTGGGACATAGGATGGACTTGCTCAGGTGATGTTAATATACAAGTGGAAGAATCCATCGTGGGTAAGGCTGAATGTGGGGGGGGGGGGGTGAAGAACTAGCTGCAACCAAGTGAAAAAAAAAGGAAGTTTGAAAGTATGCTGCAGACTGAGGCCTAGCCATTTCCAGAAAAGAAGCAGGAAGGAATGCCAAGGCTGAGAGGATGTGGTAGCCTTTGATAGTTCTTTGTGCTGATCTGGTCAATGGGGAAACATTTGTGCTTCCTTGTATATAACAAACAAAAGAGAGAAAAGAAGGAAAGGGGAGAAACAATTTCGTGCAGCAAAAGATCAATAAGTCTGCAGGAAAAGGGGTTAGCAGATTGAAAGGCCTGTAACTGGGAGCTAGCAGCAAGTAGGGCTGTAAGAGTTATGTAGACAGTGACAGATATAAGCAGCTAAGCAGCATTAGTCTGTTGAGATCAGTGAAATCAATGGTGCATGGGAAGAATAAGAAAAGAACAAGAGAAGGACTGGATTCTTGCCCCTTCCATCAATTTCTTAGTGCAATAAATGAGATTCAGCAGATTGGAGGGGTAGACAAAGGCTGAAACTCAGGGAGAAGTTACTGGAATAATAGATTTGTGGCAGCAAATATTCAGGAAGCCTGCCACTATCAATCCTTAAATAGTTTCCAGATAACCACAGTTTTAGGAGGAAAAGCATATAGTGTGACGGAGATTGTGCCCCCTACTAGAATCTCCAGCATAACAAGGAGGGATGGGGAGGGGGAGGGGGAGTCCCGAAGGGCAAAGTTGGAGATGAGGAAATGAAGTTTATATGTCAGAGAGCTGTGGGAGTTACTGTTCAGTAAGTTGGGGGAAAGGCATGAGTATACACACATATGTATATATATATATATATATATATATATATATATATATATATATATATATGCATACAAACACACACATACACACACACATACACACACACACACATACACAAACACATACACACACACAATATATATATATATATATATATATATATATATATATATATATCTTATATACACACACATATATGTATATATATATATATATATATATATATATATATATATATATATGTGTGTGTGTGTGTGTGTGTGTGTGTATATATATATATATATATATATATATATATATACAGGTTTATTTAAAATTATCTAAACATAGTAATATCTAAATAATTAATATTATCTGAAAAGATCTAAAGTCAAAAATATCTAAACACAAAAATATCTAATCTGAAAAATATTCACAAAATTGAAGTTATACTAAGGAAGTATTTATATCTCTTTCCGCACTGTTGGGTGATCTCTGAGTTGGTATATGTAATTAGCAGTGGGTGTGAGAGTGCAAACACCACCCCCCCACAAAAACATTAGTTTTGGACGTGGTTAGATTTTTTGACATTTTGTATAGCACTCCCCACACCCTCAGCTAATTATATACACCAATGCCGTGGTTGTACAATGGTGGGGAAAGGTTATCCCCGGGATTCGTGAAACAATTTTGTCTGTGCAGGAGTGGTGTAGCCACTCCTGCATGGAATATGGCCGCTGAGTGATCCAGGAACATGCAGTTTTGACGTGCACATGCGTCCCTACACTGTTCCTGCACAGAAACCCATGTGGGATTCTAGTTAACTCATTTGCTGGTGAAAACCATGCAAATGAAGTGAATTAGCAATCCAGGAAGCAGGTAGGTAACTGTGCAGGAACAGTGTAAGCTGCAGAAATGAAAATCAAGCCTTGAAAGCTCCAATAAAAGCATGTACCCTAATTTGTAGGCATGCCAATGGCCAAATATATGGCCATTGGCATGTTTGCTTAATTTTTTAAAAAATAAAAGTTTATTATTTTTTCGTCACTCTTGGACGTTTAAGCATAGGTAAGCGCCACACAAATGAGATTGTGGGGAAAATAAAAAAATGAATGTGAAAAGTCCATTTTAAAAAAAACCCTGCATTTTGCCATTATACTCAATGGCAAGCAGAATCAAAATAATGGTAGGGAACAGTGGTTGCTAAGGGGGAAGGCTCTTGTGTAGTGCAGTAACTACGGATTAAGGCAGTGGGATATGTTAATGAGGGGACTTATACTGAATCACAAATTTCTTCTAAGCATCATATTGCACCTAACTGTGCAGGTGCTGTAGCACCATTGTGTAGGCAGGAGGAGCAACTAATATGAAAAGGGGGTGTGTCATGCTTGCTGTAAGCACATTGGAGCTCCGTTGCCTGGGTTTGAGCTTAGCTAAGCACAGCTAAGCGAGGGGGTGTGTCTGAGGCTTTATAATCTTATTCCATAAACTGATGAGCATGTTCGCACCCAGGGGAGGGCCATTTCTTGTGATTTACACTAGTTACAGGGCTTTAACAGGAAGGATATAGGAAAAAGAAAGGAAATAGCAGAACAAGGGAAATGCAGTACAAATCAGTAATATGGGATTCTGCAACCCACAATGGGCCATTGAAAGCATTCAATAATACAGCTGGAAGGTGGCTGTATAGCTAAAAATGGGAGGAGATGTAAAAAAAATAAAGGGCAACAGCACAATAAAAGAGAAATGAAGTAGAAATCAGTAATATGGAACTCTTGCAACTCACAATGGGCCATGCAAAGCACACAATAATACAGCTGGCAGGTGGCTGCATAGCTGAAAATGGGAGCAGATGTAAAAAAAAAATAAAAAGCAACAGCACAATAAAGGAGAAATGAAGGAGACATCACTAATATGGGACTCTTGCAGCTCACAATGGGCCATGCAAAGCACACAATAATACAGCTGGCAGGGGGCTGCATAGGTGAAAATGGGAGGAGATGTAAAAAAAAGAAATAAAGGGCAACACCACAATACAAAAGAAATGAAGTAGAAATCACTAATATGGGACTCTTGCAACTCACAATGAGCCATGCAAAGCACACAATAATACAGCTGGCAGGTGGCTGCATAGCTGAAAATGGGAGGAGATGTAAGTAAAAATAATTAAAAAAAAGGGAAACAGCAGAATAAAAGCAATCATGCACAAATTACCACTAATGCCTCTAACACTCACAGTGGCCAAACCAAAGGCGTGAATAATATAGGTGTCAGCCTGAATGTATCATAGTCAGCCAATCATACAGGCAGCATCTGCAGCACAACAGTACAAAGCATGGAAACACCTTACAGCCTGTTTTTTTCCCCACAAACTCTTCACCATTGGTGTACACATGCGGGGGAATTTTAACTGGAAAATGTTAGGGGCTGACATTGCTTTGATCCATCAGTATGTGCTAGAGGCTGACGATGGAGAGAAGGATAATGCTGACAACTGCCACAGACCAAGGAGGATGAGAAGAGTGTTCAGACCCAGCGTAACCTACCAGGGGTTACATGATCTGGAGATAGTAGAGTGCTACAGGGTGGACAGAGACATACATCAGCAAATCACTGAGCTGTGCCAGCCTCAACTCATAGCTAGAACCAACAGAGGGGAACCCATCCCAGTGGATACCAAGGTATGTATAGCCTAAAGAATTCTAGCTACAGGTACTTTCCAAAGACCTACTGGGGACATCATGGGGTCTCACAGGCATCTGCATCCAGGGTACTCCACCAGTTTCTGGATACCATGCTACCACATGCCGGTGAGCACATTTACTTCCCCAACACCTGTGAGGATAGGACCAGCAATATGTGTCTCTTCCACCATGTAGCAGAATACCGGAGGTACTGGATGCCATGGACTGCACACATATCCACATCAAAGCACCACCCAGTGAACAGGGTAGGGTCCACATAAACCACAAGGGCTTCCACTCCATCAACTGCCAGGTCATGTGCAATGCCCAGGACATTATCATGAATGTGTGTTCTGGCAGGCCTGGAAGCTATCACGACTCCCACATCTGGCATTCATCACAGATGTACCAGGCATTTGCCAGTGGGAGCATCCCATATGGGCATCTGGTGGGGGATGCTGGCTATGCATTGGAGCCATGGATGATGACACCCACCAGAAATGCACACACACCCACACAAGAACTCCATAATGAGGCACATGCACAAACCAGGATCATTATAGAGCATGTGTTTGGGATGCTCAAGTCATGGTTCCACTGCCTTGACATATCTGGTGGAGCCTTCCAGTACTCTCCAGCCACATGTGCACACATATTCATAGTATGTGCCATGCTACACAATATGATCCTGTAAAAACAGCTGCAGCAGGAACAGCACGGGGAAGGGCCACACAGCCCACCACCATTGCCAAGGTCCCCACAGGCACAGAGAGACTCACAGGAGGAAGCCTCTGAGCCTGATCCTGTAGGTAGACAGAGGCATGCCCAGTATGCCCATGCCTTGGCAAAGAGGCAACACATAGCACACACACTGACAGTGTAGGGACCCCAGGGACTGACACCTCTCTCTGACTCGCACACACAGTAAAATGGATGACACACACATCACATTACCTGTAACTTACCATATATAGGCAGTGTGCTGTGTGCATCCAACATAGGTGGCCCTCAAGCACCATCCTCACAACTGCTGTAAGCACTACGTAAGTCAGTCTTCTTATCAATAAATGAATGGAATAGTATGTTCTGCTAGCATACCTATGGTAATGCTCCATGCATGCAAGGGAATGGGGTGGCCTACTGGGATAGCAGCACACAACTGACAGCTATGTGGGACACCAGGAAATGTCTGGCCAAAACTAGCCTCCACACACTATGCAGTAATACCCAAGATGGCAAATCCTACTGCAGTATATGTATGGGGACAACTAACTAGGGGGTCATAAGTCACAGGCATGGATGTTAGGGTGAGGATCCCATAACCACCTCTCACACCCACACAGCAAGTCAGCTGTAGAAAACCACAGATAAATGTCTGGTAAAGGCACAAAAATGGCAGCAATGATGAATTAACCCCCTACAGACTCATACAGTGATAGCACAGCAGGACCTGCAGTTGCAGTAAGGCTATGAAGGGTAAGATGTCTGAAACTCAAATGTATGCCAGTACAATCTGACCTGGGATCTTTACTGACATGCCTCTAGTCCTCAAGACAGGGCACAATAGTATGGTAAATGGAACCAAAATGTAAAGCAAATATCAGCACAGTTTGTGCAAATGTGTACAGTTGACAGGTGTGCCCCCCATATACCCACACAAATGCAGTAACATATATGTTTGCATGGAAATAGCAGCATAGCACACATTGGCAGGGCTGTACCAATACACATGACAATATGTTGCCTGTCTACAATATGCAGGAGTCTATGAGCTATGTGTATGTGTGGTTAATACAGTCTGGATCTGGCCAGCACGTTCTTCTGGCAGTCGTCTTGTACTGCCCTAGGTACAGTGCTGCCTTTGACAGGGCCATGTGCATATAACTGCAGTGCCAACTGTTATGAATGTCAGTGAAACCCACTGCTCTGCCACTGACATACCTGTAAGTCCCAGTGCTATGTGGAATATACTACACATATTAGTGGCATCTTGAAGGATGTGTAGCAGAGGTGCCAAGGCTTTTGTGAATATAAGTGCTTTGAGGTACTGTTGCCAGTGGTCATTCTCAATAATTATGTTGCTTATGTTTTCTTTTACAAATAATGGACATGCCTGCACAGTCGAATGCACTTTGTACCCACACCCATGACTCCCAACCTCTGACAGTAAGATGTGTGGACAAGGGCAGAAATAAAAGTGGAACAAAGGCACTATGATAGGCATGTGTTGTAAATATCGCCCTTACATACTGAGAAAGTTGTTAGGGTGAGGGGTTTGCAGTAGCGGCAATGGTCTGAAGGTTATGTATTCTGAAACAGTAATGTCTGTATTATTTTGTAACATCACACTTTAATTATATGTAACTAATTTGCCATAAATATATAAGTTTACATAGAAAGAATGAAACTTCTAGACAAACTCCTGGACATCCTGCCAAAAAATGTACAGGTCAGAGGTATGCACACACAAGGACACATGTCAGGTTAGAAAGATACCACACAAGCAGGAGATCCTCAGCCAGTATGTCACCAGGTTGGTGGACTGTTTATACAGCTGTGTGTCATTACTACACTGGCTGTAGCCACACCTCACGAATGGCCTTGTTGGGCAAGAATTTACATAGCTGCCCTCATAATATTGGTCTATGGATCATACAACTAGTATTCCTCTGGTAAAGCATTGTGATGATCTGAGGATGTCTGGCACTAGGTAATGACACAATACATTGCAGTTTCAGACTACAGGTATGTCATAAAATGTCTGCTAAACAAAACACATACCCTGAGGAAAGTCCTGTGAGAGGTATGGCTGTAGCACACAAAACCCTGGACTGGAGTACACCTAACTCTGGGATGGAGTCACACCTTAACTATAGAAGGTCACACTGGGCATACTCCTACACTTACAGAATCACAGGACATGTTGGAACCCATATCAGACTATATGACTGTAGTGTATATACACACACACACATATATATATATATATATATATATATATATATATATATATATATATCCATGCATACAGACAGCTATACATACCTCAACTGTCCCCACACACACATATCAGGCAGAATTACCCTCAGCTAGCTGTAGGTGGCCCATATGTGATATAAATGCATCTGTTGCATAAGATTCACATATATATATGGGCAACAGATAACATATGTCAAGCATACACACACATAGATGTGGGGAACTGAGAGACAGACAGTGATACAGAGAGAGACACAGGGTGACACAGACAGAGTGAGTCACACACATGGATACCCTGAATGGCATATAGTGATGTTCTGCTGTGGACAGTGGCATACCAGTTGTAAACAGTTGCATGTGCCACCATAAAATGTGAGCCCCATTATGTAACAGTACTGAGGTTGACTTTATAATATCACATCACCTCCGTGTGTGTGTGTGTGTGTGTGTGTGTGTGTGTGTGTGTGTGTGTGTGTGTGTGTGTGTGTGTGTGTGTGTGTGTGTGTGTCTCTATAGGTCCAAGTATTAGGAGACTCTTCCCACTCAGTATACTTCACATTGCCCTACTTCACATGATCTGCTGCTTTCATTCACTTTAGAAGTACCATTGGACACTGAACACCCCTATATGCTCTGTAGCATGTGTAATAAATGTGTAATACTACAATACAAGTAACGAGATAGGTAGGGGTTCTAATCTCAATACTGGCAACCGTACGTGTGTGACAGTTGTGTATGTGAGAATGAGAGTGTGTGTGTTTGTTTTCTTGTAGGTGAAACTGTTTTAGGCCATTCCCACCCACATCACTTCCCATTGCCCCACTTTATCAGTCCTGCTGATGTCATTCCCCTTATTGGCACATTTGGCCAGTTGGCAACCCAGTAAGCTCTGTAGTGTGTGTGATAACTGTGTAACACTATAGTACAAATACCTAAATAGGCAGGGTTCTACTCTCAGATCTGGGAAATGTGTGTGAGTGTATAAGTGTGTGTGAAAGTGTGTATGTTTATAGGAAGAAGTATTTTGATAAGTTCCCCACCCAATGGCATACTTTATCAGTCATGCTGATGTCTTTACCCTTATCAGCACCTTTGGCCAGTTGTCAATCCAGTAAGCTCTATAGCATGTATGATAACTGTGTAACACTGCAGTACAAATAACTAGATAGGCAGGGGTTCTACCCTCAGATCTGGCAAATGTGTGTGTAGGTGTATAAGTGTGTCTTTAAGTGTGTATGTTTGCAGGAAGACGTATTTAGATAAGTTACCCACCCACTGGCCTACTTTATCAGTCATGTCGATGTCACTCATCTTATAAGTTCATAGGTGGGTGCTAGGTTAATGGCCCTGGAGCCATTACAAGCCTAGCCCATAGAAGTGCCCTGCCATTGTGCAACCTGACATTAGTTCCCAGTGCCCCCATCAAGTAGAGCCACTGGAGTAATCCCTGAGGTGAACTTTCTATAACCCATCCACTCATCAAGATCTCTCTGCAACAGGGTCATCTAGGTGCTTTGACTGACATGTATGGGAAGTATATTCCAGGGCATGTGCAGTCTCTGGGTGAGGAACCTGTCCCACCAGCATATTGTGTTGATTGTGGTAATGAGGTTGAGGTCCCTGCAGTATGTGGTGCAGAGAAATTGGGATGTCTTTAGATGTAGCATTTGTGAAAGAGCTGGGTCAGACATGGCTTTGCAAGTCAAGCAGAGATTGCCTCTAAGTTGGTGATATGAGACAGAGAATAGCTGGATTTGTTTGAGTCTGTCTGTATAGGACATGTGTTTAATGCCTAGGATCCTCATTTTGAGGTACTTATGTGGCCTCTCCAGCTGTTGCAGGTGTCTAGTGAGGTACATGCCAAATGGGCCATTATAGTTGATGGTTGGTCTAATGAGAGAAGAGTACACAGAGATGATGACTTGTTTCTTCCTGGATGCAAAACCCTTGGTAATGAGATGTGCCACATAGAAGGATTTCCTGACCACAGTGGCAATGTGGTGGTTAAAGGAGATGTTGCTGTCAACCTGTGTCCCCTCTAATAATGCCTACAGTGTTCAATGGGCTCCCATCGATGTGGTACTTACTGGGAACTGAGATTTTTACCATAGGGTCTAATGATGCATTTTGTGGTGTTGAGCTTCAGGCCATGTTTTCCACATGAGTCAGTGGTCTCAGTGAGGCCATTCTATAGGATGTCTGCATCACTTGTGGAGTTAATGATGGCTACCAGCTTGCAGTTGTCTGTGATCTTGGTCAGCTAGAGTTCCTTTGTGTTGGCCTGGACTCCTGAGAAGTAGATGCTAAACAGGAGAGTACCCAGGACTGATCCCTGTAGGAGTCCACTCGTGATTGGCTGCCAGTCTGAATTGGAGCTCACTACTTTCACACTGTGTGTTCTGTCTGTGAGCCAATTTGCAACCCTCCAGTGATATAGGGGCTGATGCCTAGTTTGGTGGGATCATCCATAATTCCTGACTGAAGAATGGTATCAAGAGCCTTGGCTAGATTGATGTAGGCTGTATGCATTGCCTTACTGTCATACACTACCCTGGTGACTGACTCAAAGAAGTCAACTAGGTTGAGCAGGCATGATCTCCCTTTAACAAAGCCAAACTGTGTGGGGTCCAGAGTTAGGAGATTACCTATATGTTTGTCGATCAGGTCCCTGATGATGTGCTCCATAGCTGTAGACATCAGACTCATCAGGCTAATGGATTGATAATTCCCAGGATCTGTATTTGCCACACCTTTATGGAAAGGGATGACTGTAGCAATGTGCCATTTGGGATGGACAAAGCCTGAGGTGAGGCTGTGACTGAACAGGCCACACAGATATGGTGCAAGGTATCTTTGTAGTTCACATAGAACACAGCCAGGAATAATGTGGGGTCCCATGGAAGCTGTATTCATGCCCAATAATGCAGGTGTAACCTGGCCGGCAGTAATCCTGGGTGCCTGGAATTCTCCTGGCATTCTGATTGTTCCCCTGGAGGGGATGGGAGGAGTAAAGCTGGCACTGAATGTGTTGTCAAGAATGTTGGCAATATCTGTTGGGTCAGTATAGGAGGTAGCATTGTGCAGTAACTCAGAGCACTTCTGGGTATTGGAGTGGAGGTTCTTGATATAACTATCAAAGGATTTGTGATTGTTGTCAGTGTCTGCTGCAATTCTGCCATCATAGGTGGCTTTAGATAATTTCTTGAGGGATCTCAAGTTGTTGCTGAGGCTAAAAAGTGAGTTTTACCACTCTCGGGACTCCACCTTTTTCTGCAACAGTTTTTTCCTTCTGTTGTACAGGTTATTAATGGCAGGGGACCACCAGATTGGCCTCTAGTGTTTGGTGGAGAGTGTCATGGTTCTATTGTTTATGGCTAGTCCCATGCATTGATGTACATGTTTGTACAGTGCATTTGTGTATGATTCTGCAGTCATGCAGTTATTTTCCATTGGCGTGGGTGCTGTTAAGTTAGCCATCTCTGTTCTTATGACTCCAAAGTCAGCTTTAAAGAAGCTTTTCAAGGTGGTTACCTTTGCGGGGGATGTGGGTGAGATGTGGATATCTGTGGTGATTACTCTATGTTGGATCTGACCAGGTAGTGATTGGCTACTGTCCCATATGTTAGCAATCAACACAGGTCAAGGATGTTGCTTCCTCTACTGGATATCAGAATGAGCTGGTCCAGGGCATTGGAACTGATGAATTCCAGGAAGCGTTGGGACAGTGTATTGGTGCTTGAGTATCTTTCCCAGTTGATGGAGGGATAGTTGAACTCTTATACTATGAGAGTGTTTGGGTGGACTTTGATAGATTCCAGGGTGTTGAGGAATGTGGATTGAGAGGCTAGGGACATGGATGGGGACCTATAGCAAGCTATGACCTGAATTGCACTATTACTCAATGTCAGTTGTATCTGAAGTTTCTCAGGTGCATTATGCTGGGATACTACTCTGAATGTGTGCATATCTATTATTAATATGGAGACACCACCACCTTTGGAGCTGTGGTCCATGTTTTGGGGCTGACAGGTATGGAATGAGTTATAGACTGGTAGTGCAGGGGTGCTGTCTGCTGCTGTAAACCAGATCTCTGTTACAGCACAACTGTCAATGTTCTCCATTGGGAGGAGTGCTTTGAGTGGCTGCATCTCAGGATGTAGATGTATAGTGTTGAGCAGCATGACCCTCAGATTGTGTATATATATATATATATATATATATATATATATATATATATATATAAGTCATACACGAGTGAAACCACCATGAGAAAAAACTGCTGTATAAAAATCCAACTGATTTATTAGAACAAATACAAATAAAAAGAACAGATGAGCGCTTTCGCGTACCAACCAGTACGCTTCTTCAGATCTTAACATCTAAATTTTTTAAAACCACTTTTATACAAAAGCTCATACTCAAGAATGATCAATTAATCAATCTATTAAATTGACAATTCTACAATTAAATAATCAGTGCAATACAATGGAAATATACTAGCTGCCTAATATCTCTGTAAACACTATGAGCAGAAAGCACAAAAAGAATAAAGCATGCCTAAAAATCCTGTCACTCCAGGTAACTGTGCGTTCCACAGAATAGTGGGATTAAATAAAATAGATAATGCGAATGAGTGATGAAATAACAATGTTTTAAAGCCACCAAATACTCATCACTTCTAGCACATATTTTCCAAAAAATATATATGATCTATGAAAATACATATACATGTAGTGAAAAAATGTATGTATCTGTATATGTATAACATGACAAAATATATAAAAAGAATAAAAATACCTGTTATACTATATTAATTCATATACAAAATTATTGATTGTTAATTAATTTATCATGAAATAATGCCTATTATACTATAAATACAACTATAATTACAAACATATAAAATGTATAAAATATATAAATAAATAAATAAATAAATATATAACAAAAAAACCTGTATTCAATAAGACCCTATGTTGTACTTATTGGTAAAACAAATACTAATGCTATTGTGAATATAAATAAATATATGAAGTATAAAAATCTTCATTTATTGCTACGTGCTTCAAGTACGGGCTTTATATTTATAGACTGATTAAGACCAGATGATAAGTGTGCTCTCAGTTTAAAAATCCATTGTAGCTCTAAAGTCTCCAAATAATTCATGTTACTACCCCCTCTTCTTCTAGGGGTTACTAGTTGTAACACTCTAAATCTGAAGTCATGTCCCTCATTTAACATAACATGTCTAGCTAAAACATTCTGTTGGTTAGACTTTTTGATCTCATAAGAATGATTATACATCCTATCCTTAAGCTTTCTCTTTGTTAAACCAACATAGAACGCTTCACATTGTACGCATGTAGCTAAATATATAAGATTGGTGCTATTACAAGAAGCAAAAAATCTGGGTTCAAAAACATAGTCAATATCCGGATGCATAAATACTTGTATATCAGTAATCAAACCATACATATTACACTTCTTACAAGGATATGTACCCATTCTCATCTTATCTGAACATTGTTTCTCTGAATTCTGTTCATGTTCAATACAAAGTAGCCGCTTCAGCTTTTTACTATTTCTATAAGTAAAACGAGGTGTTATACCCACAATATCTGCAATAGATGAATCTATTGTTAAAATATGCCAATTTTTTCTTATAATCCTTGTTATTTCTTTATTGTCATTAGTGAATCTAGTAGTGAAAGTTAATCTCTTATCATTCATCTCCCTAGTAGCTGATGTGAGCCTCTTAGAGCCAATGTACCCTTTTTTACCTATGTTAGCGTTATTATTATTTTTATTTTTATTTAATATCAAATTCCTAATATCTTTGACCATGCCTCTATCATAGCCTCTCTCAACGAAGAGGCATTCCATTATATCAGCCTGTTTCTCTAATTCGTGGCTCACCTTATATAGCCTAATGAGTCTCATAAACTGACTCCTGACTATGTTGGGGAATATATGGTGGGGATGCATGCTATTAAACTGAAGCAGAGTGTTTTTCCAGCATGGTTTCCTGTATAAAGAAGTTAGGACCTTACCATGTCTATCTATGCTTATGTTGATATCTAGAAAACTAATAACTTCACTAGAACAATCCATCGTGAATCTCAGAAAACTGGTAGTGGACTCTAAATAAAAGATGAAATCCTTTAATTCATCTATTGTTCCATTCCAAAAAATAAGGTTATCATCCACAAACCTTCTATAAAGCAGGACTTTATCATAATATCTACTATTAAAAAGGTGGTTCTTTTCCCAGTAGTAAACTACCAGGTTAGCATATGTATTTGTGCATGGGGTGCCCATGGCGACACCCCATTTTTGCAAATATAACTTGTCCCTAAACATGAAGACATTATTAGCTAAAACCATGTCTAGTAAGGCACATATAAGTATCTGTTGATCCTGCTTGAAACTAACATTATGATTTAATAAGTCCCTAATGGCTTCTATGCCAGATTGCTTCCTCTACTGGATATCAGAATGAGCTGGTCCAGGGCATTAGAACTGCTGAATTCCAGGAAGCGTTGGGACAGTGTATTGGTGCTTGAGTATCTTTCCCAGTTGATGGAGGGGTAGTTGAACTCTTCTACTATTAGAGTGTTTGGGTGGACTTTGATAGATTCCAGGGTGTTGAGGAATGTAGATTGAGAGGCTAGGGACATGGATGGGGACCTATAGCAAGCTATGACCTGAATTGCACTATTACCCAATGTCAGTTGTATCTGAAGTTTCTCAGGTGCATTATGCTGGGATACTATTCTGAATGTGTGCATATCTATTATTAATATGGAGACACCACCACCTTTGGAGCTGTGGTCCATGTTTTGGGACTGACAGGTGTGGAATGAGTTATAGACTGGTAGACTGGTAGTGCAGAGGTGCTGTCTGCTGCTGTAAACCAGGTCTCTGTTACAGCACAAATGTCAATGTTCTCCATTGGGAGGAGTGCTTTGAGTGGCTGCATCTCAGGATGTAGATGTATAGTGTTGTGCAGCATGACCTTCAGATTGTATATACATATATATATATATATATATATATATATATATATATATATATATATATATATATATATAGCTGTTATGGTGGTAATTTCATTTGGTACACTGCCTTAAAAGGCACTATAGAGGTGACAAGACACTTAGCCAGTGCCTGGTAACCCAGGGGTGACAGATGCAGGCCATCTCTGGAAAGCCATTGCAGTCTGTCAGTCATGTCATCCCAAGCAGACAGATACTGGATCCCATGAGAGTGACACCAGACACTTAAGCCAATTGTTGAAGTCAATCATTTGTTGTTTGTACTGTGGTATAATTCTGGGTGCCAGTAGTATACTGCTCAGGGCTGCTGTCATACCTGCCTGGCCCACATAATCTGAGAGCTCTACTATATCTCTTTTCATATCATTCATGGAGGTGTGTCTCAGGTCATTCACACACACATGGATGATGACAGAGTGATACTTGTAGTTGTTGTTAAGTGACCTGACTGGTTGCATTATGTGTTGGATTCTGGCACCTGATAGACAGCTGACTGTTACCTCCTCCATGTTCAGTCTAGTGAGTGGGACATCTGTGTACCTCACTACTGAGTCACCTATGATTACTGTATCAGGCAAGGTAGTTAACCTTTAGAGCTTAGGTTGAGTGGCACACTGTGTAGGTGAGATATGTATCCTGTGGTTTGTGCTGTGTTGTGTTTGCTGAGTGGATGTTTGTCTTGGTGGTCTCCCCTGTTTGGGTAAATGTCTACTGAGTTCCTCTCTAAAGGTGGGTGTGTGATTATTGTTTGTATGCCAGAGCTGTGATAGTGGGTGTTCTGGAGGGGCATGTGTTCCATGTGGTGTGTTGCAGGTGTTGACCATTCTCCTCTTGACCAGCTAGTCCAGTCTTTGCTGAAGAGTGCTTATCATCCAGTTTGGTGATATAGAGGTAACTCTAACAGGCCTGAGTGTTAGAAGTTTAGAGGAGAGACTTGTCTGTGTACAGGAGGCAGTTACAACAGTGCCTCAGAATTCCCAAGTGCACCAGGTTAATGGGGAAAAGCACAGAGAACTGCACTTTAATCATGCCAGGAGGGGTGATCATAACTACTAAGTACTGGAGCTAATTCTGTGAGGAATGACTACTGCTGATGGCTCTCAGGTGTGCTAGAATAATTGATAAAAAAACTTTTAAAGTGCAAAGCTATTAGGCAATTTGAAGTGCAGGAGAGAAAGAACTAATAAAATCTAAGGGAAAATTTGAAGGCAGACTTTCTGACACCTGTAACAGTTTAACTCAGCTGTGCAGTTCTCAGCATCTTTTCTTTGGCCAGTTGTCAGCCCAGTAAGGTCTCTAGCATGTGCAATAACTTTGTAACTCTATAATACAAATAACTAGATAGGCAGGGGTTCTAACCTTAATACTGGCAAGTGTGTGTGTGTGTGTGTGTGTGTGTGTGTGTGTGTGTGTGTGTGTGTGTGTGTGTGTGTGTGTGTGTGTGTGTGTGTGTGTGTGTGTGTGTGTGTGTGTGTGTGTGTGTGTGTGTGTGTGTGTGTGTGAGAGAGATACTATTTTGAGTTGTTTACCACCCTGTAAACTTCCCATAACCCTACTTTACTAGGCTTGCCAATGTCATTCACCTTAGAAGTACCTTGGGATGAGGTGAAATCATGGAAGCTCCGTGGCACGTCTGATAACTGCATAGCACTATAGTAGAAATAACTACATAGGTAGGGGCTACACTATCACTTGTCCAGGCTTGTAGGAGCAATACATGACTCCACATCCTATTCCTGGTGGGTTATCTCACCATCCATGAAGGCATTCAGAACATTACGTGTTATAAGAGGTAGTGTGTGATGTCCCATGCATATAATCTATGTGGGGCATGTCATGTGTATGTAGTAGTACAGTACATCAAGGTGGAAATGTAGGTTTACTAATCTGTCAGTCCTTACTGTGTGTATGCAAAGGATATACCATTTTGTCTCCCTGTTCCACCCGGTAAACTCAGAAATACATACCACAAACCTGTCATTCACAGTATCATGCATGCCCTCATCAACTGTATCAGGGTTGAGTGTATGGGAAAGAAATTGCAGGGCCAACAGATGTTGACAGGTGAATCTGTTGCAGTTAATGTAATTGCTATGCTTGTGGGGGACCTGCTGACAGTACTGCAGTAACATGTTCTGTACGTATTAGCCTGTGGTACTACACAACACTGAGCTGACATGTCTGAAGGCTACCTGTCTGTGACAAGGGGTATGTATACAAGGTTACACTGTCTGACAACAGTGTCTCTCACGCACTGTTGCAAGCATACACACCTGGTACATGTACATAGAAAGCTGTACCTTACCTATGACACGGTCGGTGTATTCCCACTCTGCCATACTCTCACTTGGAAATGTCTGCAGGGCCATAGCCTTCAGACACACAGACACTTGGAACACAAACAGAATACAGCATGTCAGACTACATTCAGTCAGTAGTACTAACATCAATAATGCATCCTGGCTAATAAGGTACATACACCTGTATGTGTACCCATAACAAATGCAAGCAGACAACACTTTACATAGTATTACATAGCTACATTTTACTATATTCACCCTGTGCATCAGAACCATATTAACATGTCCCTGCATCGATGGTATGGATGACAGGGATTTGGCACAGGTATCATCATATGCACAGGGTGTGGTGTGGGTTTGCCAGAGGCCTAGGCTGGGCCATATGGTTGACATTATGCGTGTGTATTTGGAGGGGTATCCAATAGATGAGTTGTGCAGAGGTGCTGTGTGTGTCTGGAGGTGACCTGCCTGTAATACAGATGTGTGTCTATATGTATGCGCAGAGTCATGCCATGTGGCTTCCCTACACAGGGGTACATTGGACAGCTGTGGTCCATGCATGGCAGGGTGCCCAGTTTACCATCTCTAGCCACGGACATGGGAACTGATCTTACCAGGGGTATCACTGGCACCACCAGGCCCAAGGCCACATACAGTACTGCTTCCTGATGGTGACTGCTGTCTGCTGGATCTGTGCCCCTGATGGGATCAGACAGGACCACATGCCCATGGCCTGCTCTGGTGTGATGTGGACAGCAACCCCCCTTCAGTAATGCTGGTGTCACTGCCACTATGGGAGTTTGAAGGTGTACTGCCCCGTAGACTCTCAGCTGTTGTTGGTGCTGACCTACATCCACGTATCTGATGTCCATCTCCCACCACATACTCTAGCACAGATATGCCACAGTCAAGGATTGCCAACGTCTCACCCCACCATCTATTCATGACCTCAGTATTTTGACCTGTGGCCTCAACAAGGTCATGTATGTCACCAAGTAAATCAGGAAGGGTTGCATCCACCACCCTGAGTATTTGTCTGGTGTGGCATTCACTACGCGCCTGTACATCCTGACAGCCCAAAACATGCATCTGGTGACACCTGCTGTGGCACTTGTGACAGCGGCTTGATGAACAGTGGTCCTCCTGCAACCACCCCTGTCCATCCACCTGTGTAAGTCCTCACCTGTACTCTGGCTATGGCCACTGTCTACACTCACACCTGCCATAGTCACCACACTAGCCTGTTCAATGCCACCACCTGCCAACTGTCTATCATCTGTAGCCACTGGTGACAGGGTATGTGTAGGCATTGTCACTGTGTGCGGGGATGATGTGGACAAGAGTGGGATGTCAACCAATAGCACAGATTCAACCCCTGACAACCCCTCCTGTACCTCACTATTCCTATCATCATTGTCAGAGTCTGGAGAGATAATGACATCAGTTTCCAAGCAGGAAGGACCCCAAACCCCATCGTCACCTGTGAGGGGAAGACAACATATGTACATTAATACCTGCACTTTGAGATTGGCTGGTACACACACATGCACACACACACACACACGCACACACACGCACACACACACACACACACACACACACACACACACACACACACAGCCACTTGCAGGTGAGGTGGCACAAATCTGTTACACATACCACGCATTACCCAAATGGTGACATGCATGACACATGGCCCTCAACATCATGCATTGCAGACAGTTTTACTACATGTAACTAACAATATAGATCTCTGGGATACGTGATTAGTGTTAGTAGGTGATGGCCCTTCCCCAGCACAGACTGCACCCATGTGCACATTATTGCTGTTCACCTGTATAGCACAGTGGCAAGTACTACAGAACATAACTCACAACTGTACAGATCCTTGCAGGATGTGTAGATGTCTGGCTCATATGTTTGCTCTGTTTCTCATAACCTCTGTGTTTGTCTGATACATAACTGGGATGATCTGAGGAGTGACGTCACTAATTAATGATACACATTTGAGTTTCAGACCTCCAAACCAGCAGTAAATACATGTTCACACAAATCCTGTTACACCACCATTCTTCTAAGCTTACAGTGGATATGATAAGTGTACACAACCCTGTTAACATGCCATGTTCTTGTAATATATAAGGTGAGACTGCAATAATGCATTCAAATATATTACCCACCTTTCATGTGACATATGACCTCTACAATCCAATCGATAAACAAATGTGTTATTTGTAAAATATAATGACTGCAATATGTACAATATGGTGGTTGCATAAGTGAGCACACCCTTAAAATTATACTTTGTTGAAGCACCTTGTAAATGACTTATAGCAGTCACTCTTCTTCTGAAGGTGTCTATCAGCATGGCACATCTTGGCTTGGCATTATTTGGCCATTCTTCCATGCAAAGGTCACCCAACTCTGTCAGATTGCAAGGGCAGCTCATGTGCACAGCCCTTGTCGGGTCACACTGGGGTTTTTCTATCTGGTGTAGGTCTAGGCTCTGGCTGGGCCAATCCATGACCATGAGTGTGTTCAGGTGGAGCCATTCTTAGGTAGCTTTGGATGTATGCTTCGGGTTTTTATTATGTTGAAGGCTGACAACCTCCCCATCCTCAGTGTTCTCGCAGATGCCTGATGGATTTTGGCCAGACGTGGGTGTTATTTAGAACTGTTCAGAATTCCCACCATCATGACTACAGGACCAGTTCTGTCTTTGGAACAGCATCCCCACAGCAGGCCACTGCCACTAGTGTGATTCACCATGGGGATGTTGGTCTTCAGGTTAAGAGAGGTGTTGCTTGTGCACTACACATACCATTTGGTATTGCAGCTGTGAGGTCAATACATAGTCTCATTACACTATAACAGATTTTCACACATGCCTTTGGGAGACTTGATGTGCTATGTTGCAAATTGTATCCACTCCTGGATGTTTTCTGGTGTGGGGAAATGCTTCCATCTTCTGACCCTACCCCATAGGCCAGACGTATGCAGGATACGGGAGAGTGTTCTCACATGTAGTACACAACACCAGTACTTGCAAGAGATTCCTGCAACTCCCTCAGTGTTGCTGTATGTCTCCTGGCAGCCTCCCTGACCAGGTTTTGACATGTCTTGTCATAATTTTTTGAGGGACGTCAGGTTCTTTTCAACAGCACTGTTGTCCCATATTCAATCCACCTTTTGACAAATGTCACCACTGTGTTCCATGGTGTATGCAATGCTGTGGTAATGCTGTAGTACACTACTCTTGTCTAATAGCTTTCAAATATGAGATCCCTTTGCTGCTTTGTAAGCTGTCTGCAAGCCATGGCTGTTGCTGTTGCAGGCAACTGAGCAAATGTCATGAATATCCTACTTGGCAGCAGACTGTTATTTGGTGTTACTCAGAGTGCCTTTACTAGATGGCAGGTGTGTACCCAAGCAGACTGAATGCTGTCAGTAAATCACAAGCTGATGCAATAAAATATTATTTGAAGGGTGTGCACACATATGCATCCACCTTATTGTAAGGTTTGTATACTCCATATCTGGTGCCCAACAGATTGATTGGTTTTACAAGTGAATTGTTCATGTCATAGGCCACATTACAGGTCGGAAAAGGTGCGGACTAACATATTGTGGTCTCAGTTTGTATATATGTATATATATATATATATATATATATATATATATATATATATATATATATATATATCACACAAACACCTGACATCTTAACAGGGGTGTGTACACTGTTTATATCTGCTGTATGAGAGTAATGTTTCACACATGTCCCTACCTTAGGCTGTTTGCCCCCCCATTTTGTTGGTCTCTGTCCAGAAGTCTTGCACTGACAGGTTGTGAAGTATGCTACAGGGATGTTACATTATCTTTAGGTAGGCCCTTGTGGTGACCACTGTGATGCAATGCAGTTAACCCCACCACAAGTGAACATGCACATAAAACACTATAGCTATGAGTGACATTTGTGTGCATGGTCTTCACATGCCTGGGGTACTGGCAAACCACAACAGAACAATTCCATAGTCCCCAGCTTCAAGCTGCTGTCCCACATGCAGACCTGAGGGACCTAGGTAGTTGTGGGAGAGAAGTATTGTCAGCAGACTCACATGTGGCATTGGTACAGGATGGATGCAGCATGTCTGCACATTTGCAGTACAACCCCCAATACTACACAAGTTGCTGTCCTTCTCCATAGATATGTACTTCTGTGCATTAGATAACCCCATCCACAACTGCAATCTGACTTGACACATGCACGTAGATACGCTACAAATACAAGTATGTCTGCTACACTAGTCTAGTAATGTCCACTGGGGCCTTACCTGCACACTTCTCATACATTGTCTGGGTGCCACACACCTCCAGCATGTGGGGAGTCTGTACTCTGATGCTGTACTGGGATGGGTGCCCTAAGATTGCTGAGGAGCTCCACGGTGGGTGTCAGTGGGGGCTGCATGGCTGGGCCCCCACCTGTGGCTGAGCAGTCCCTGGCCACTGCAGCAGCCCTTTGCAGGGCATGGCATATGAGGTAATTTGTATGATGCCGGACCTGCTCGTATGTACATACATGCAGGCCAACATTGTTTACCCTGTGGACAAGGTCATCCCACAGGCTAGTCCTCTCCTGCAGATGTTGCTGGCTCTGGCCAAACATTATGGCATTGTTTTGTAGTATGGCTTCTATGATTATATTTGTCTCAGCTGCTGAGAAAGTTGACCTTTGCTGATGTGACATTGCACTTGGAAGACATAAAAAGGGAAACACATCACAGGACCTCATACATTTGGCAACATTATGTACAGAACCTGCACAGCTACATTGAAACCAGTAGCCACCACTCACAACCACACCATACCCCTATAGTCTGTCAGCACTGTATCTGCTTGCATTGAACTACTGGTCCTGATGTGCCATATTTCCCCCAATGAGGGCTAGTTAATTTCATAAACCTGTGCTCCTCATTCATGTCTGTGTAGAGGGATAACACTGGCCATCTTCCATATGGATGGGGTGTGGATGGTGCTAAGGCTTGGTGTGATGACAGTGGGTAATGGAGCTGGGTGGACAGGGATGTTATCAGGTCCCATGGATACTTACATTTGTTGCCTTTCAGTAGGCAATATGTATCTGCTCACTGGTGATGAGAGGAGTGTGTGTATATGGTCTGATTGACCACCATTGCATGGTGGGTTGGTTTGTTGCCTCTGAGATGCAGACATATGTGAAGATTGCCTTGTGATTGGCCTTGGTGGATGTGTCCAATTAGTACTCATAGTTAGCTTTAGAGTACTTTGCCTATGATCTTATATGCTTGATCAGACAAAGGCTGACTTGATGCTAAGTTGCTGCCTGCTCCTAATTTGTCCTGTACAGCCAATATAGGGACCAAGTTTGTGTATTGCTGCTGCCCAGCAAAGGGGATTACTCTACTTTGGTGGAGGCAGGCTTTACAAGTAAAGTATTGCTGAGTCCATACAGCTATGTTGGTATTCATATAGCTGTTGGTAGTAGGCATGGACACACAGTCATAACACAGTTGGACATCTCTCCAATTCCAAACAGATAATCATGCTTATTGTAGTACCCATGGCTGTGTCAGGTCAATGCAACAACCAGTAGCTGTAGAAATGTCACTCTGTTGGATGCACAGTAACTAAGATTACACATGTGTAGAATATGTACAGCTTATTTAACTGACATTTTGCAACCCATGTCTGTTGTTATGAGGGGGGCAGATACACCTACTCATACTGACACGTGCACAGGTAATACCTAATATACATTTCTGTTGTATGTCAGTATGGCACACTTTATTCATACTCTTGTTGCCCAGTCATCCCTCTCAACCCATTAGAGCAGGACATCTGTAGGACACCACACACATACATGGGGGCAATGGGGCAAAATTAGTGACACTGTCTTAATATTGCTGTAACACACTTGAGTCATTCAATAGCACAGTAGCCTTTGCATTGACAGACATACCCTGGAGGATGTCTAACACTCATATTGCAGGAAGAGAGGAGAAAGGCTAGGAGTGTGGTAGTGAGGGTAAGAACTTTTAATGTTGGCAGTGTGACTGGCATAGGGACAGAGCTAGCTGATATGATGGCCAGAGGAAGGTGGATATATTGTGTGTGCATGAGACCAGATGGAAAGGGGAGTACAGCTAGGTGTATCTAAGGCAGGTCACAATTGTGCTATCAGGGTGTGGATGGGAGGGGAAAGGGGGTAGGGGTTATCCTGAAGGAACAGTATGTCAAGGGTGTTATTGGAGGATGACATGAGTGTCTGATAGAGTGATATTCATGAATCTTGAAATTGTTGGTGCAATGATGAATGTTGTTAGTGCATATTATATGCAAGTTGCTTGTGCAATGGATGAGAAAGAGAAATGTGAATTCAGTTGGATGACGTGGTGATGACTGTACCCAAGGGTGAGAGAGTGTTCATTGCAGCAGATTTCAATGGCCATGTTGATGAAGGGAACAGTGGGGATGAGGAAGAGATGGGTATGTATGGTGTTAAGCAAAGGAATGCAGATGGTGAGATCGTAGTGGATTTTGCAAAAAGGATGGACATGGCTGTGGTGAATACATACTATAACAAGAGGGAGGAGCATAGAGTGACATACATGAGTGGAGGGAGATGCACACAGGTAGAATATATCCAGTGTAGGAGGCCAAGTTTGAAGGAGATTGGAGACGTTAAAGTAGTGACAGGGGGCAGTGTAGTTAGGCAGCAGAGACTGTTGGTCTGTAAGATGACATTGATGATCAAGAAGAGGAGGAGTGTGAGGGCAGCACCAAGGATCAAATGGTGGGAACTGGAAAAGGATGATTGTGAGGTGGACTTCAGGGAAGAGTTAAGATAGGCACTGGGTGACAGCGACAATTTACCAAACATCTGGGTAAGTATAGCAGAGCTAATAAGGGTTATGGCTAGAAAGGTGCTTGGTGTGATATGTGGATGGAGGAAGAAGTACAAGGACACCTGGTGGTGGACTGAGGAAGTACAGGACAGTATACAGAAAAAGAGGTTGGGGATGAAGGATTGGGATTGTCGGAGAGATGAGGAACATAGACAGGAGTATAAGGAGATAAGGTGCACGGCAAAGACAGAGGTGACAAAGGCTAAGGATGAGGCATATGATGACTTGTATGACAGGTTAGTCACTAAGGAGGGATGAAAGGACTTGTACCAGTTGGCTAGATAGAGGGACTGAGCTAGGAAAGATGTGCAACAGATAAGGGCGATAAAGGATAATGAGGGAAACTTACTCACAAGTGAGGAGAGTGTGTTGAGCAGATGGACAAAGTATTTTGAGAGGCTGATGAATGAAGACAATGAGAGAGAGATGGTTGGATGTTGTGGGTATGGTGAATCAGGAAGTGCAACGGCTTACCAAGGAGGAAGTAAGGATAGCTATGAAGAGGATGAATACTGGAAAGCCTGATGATCCACATGATATACCTGTGGTAGCATGGAGGTGTTTAGAGGGTCTATATTATATTCTCAAAAGCCGACAATGTCGAATCTGACATTGTCGACATGAGAATATCGAACGCTTAGAATCTCGAGCATGTAAACGGAAATCTCCGTAAGGGGAGATTTCCATTTACTGCAATGTAGTGTGGTCTCAGAGTAGGTATATTTAGGTGTAGGGGGCTTGCCCCCCATGTGGGGGATACAGGGGGGCTTGCCCCCCTGCTTAAACCCATTAGGGTACTTTTTTCTTTTTGTGTTTATATAAGGTTGATGTTTGAAGACATCGACCATATGTTCGATGTTTTCAAACGTCAATCTTATAATATAGACCCTTTAGGGAAAATGGCAGTGGCATTTTTCAACAGATTGTTTAATGATATCTTGGAAAGTGAGAGGCTGCATGTGGAGTGGAGAGAAAGTGTTTGTGTACCATTTTAAGAATAAGGTTGATGTGCAGAGCTGTAGTAACTACAGAGGGATAACATTAATCATTCACAGCATGAAGTCACTAGAAAGAATAGTGGAAGCTATGTTAATCAGGGCAGTGATGAATAGTGGTCAGCAGTATGTTTTCATGCCAGGTAAGAGCACTACAGATGCAATGTTTTCTCTGAGAGTGTTGATGAGGTAGTACAGAGAAGGTTAGGAGTTGCTTTGTGTCTTTCTGGACATAGAGAAATCATATGACAGGGTGCCTAGAGTGGAGTTGTATTAGTGTATGAGGAAGTCATGAGTGGCAGAGATACATGTAAGACTGGTACAGGATATGTACAAGGGTGGTGTGACAGTGGTGAGGTCTGTTGGTGGGAGTGACAGATGCATTTAAGGTGGATGTGGGATGACATCAGGCATCAGCTGTGAGCCCTTTCTTATTTGCAATGGTGATGGACAGGTTGACAGACAAGATCATACAGGAGTCCCCGTTGACTATGATGTTTGCAGATGACATTGTGATCTGTACTGAGAGTATGGTACAGATTTAGGAGACCCTGCCGAGGTGGATATATGCTCTAGAGCGGAGAGGCATGAATGTCAGCAGGACTAAGACAGAATATCTATGTGTGAATGAGAGGGAGGGTAGTGGAATGTTGAGGATGCAGGGAGTAAAGCTGGCAAAGATGGATGAGTATAAATGCTTGGGATCAACATTTCAGAGTAATGATGACTGTGGAGGACAGGTAAAGAAGAGAGTACAGGCAAGATGGAGAGGGTGGAGAAGAGTTTCAGTACTGATTTGTGACAGACGAGTACCAGTAAAAGTGAAAGGGGAGGTCTACAACAGGGTAGTAAGACCAGCTATGTTATATGGGTTGGAGACAGTCTCACTGACAAAAAGGCAGGAGTCAGAGTTGGACGTGGCAGAGTTACAGATGTTAGGATTTGCACTGGTTGGGACAAGGGTGGACAGGATTAGCAATGTGTATATGACAGGGTCAGCCCATGTCGAACAGTTTTGAGACAAAGCCAGAGAGGCAAGATTGCATCAGTTTGGACGTGTGCTATAGAGGGATGCTGAGTATATTGGGAAAAGGATGGTAAGGATGAAGCTGCCAGGTAAGAGGAAAATAGGAATGTCTCAGATAAGGTTCCTGGATATCGTGATAGAGGACATGCAAGTGGTTGGTGTGACAGAGCAGGATGCAGAGGACAAGCAGAAATGATAACAGATGATCCACTGCGGTGACCCCTAATGGGAACAGCCAGAAGAAAAAGAAGGAGATGTTGTGATGTCAGTCTTTACAGATTTGCTAATGATTTGCCAGACATAACACAACTGTATGAGTAAATGACTACAAATATGAGACACACATATGGTCAGTGTGCATAACACTGGACAGTTTAATGGTATGAGCTCAGTATATCACATGCAGTTCAACACACACATGTGCAACAGTACTTTACTATGCAAATAATGCAAATACTATGTATAGGTCTCTCACATTTCTGAGACAACCAGGTATATCATAGTTGCCTTCACAAATACGATATGGATATGTACAGCATCCCAGTAGCTGGCCTAGCATTGTCACAGTCAATATTGTGTAACACACACTGCAGTAGTAGTCATATGTGAGCCATCCTTTCCTGGGGTGACTCAGGGCCTGAGCTATGATCTATGTCACTGCAGACAGACCCAGATGCTATGGCCATAGGTTCTGATCAGCAATATATCAGTACAGCATGTCTTGTTGAGACATATATGTTACAGTTCCTATTTCCCATTCTTACATATCCCCTACTGCAGTCCATTACATGCTTACTTGTTTGACATACCTGTTTATTTTATTCAAGTGTAGGTGGTTATGTCCTGCTTGTTTTTTATTTTTATTTTCACTGTTTCTCTTTTTCTCTCTCAAGGATGTAGGGTGTACATTTGTTTTGCATAGGCAGCAGCTTGCCTTTTGTCAGTAATGCTTATGAGCAGCTGATGGCCTGTGCACCAGTTGGTGTCCCCCACTTGATAATTGCATGTAGGACAGCTGTGTTGTTATTCATATAGTCAACGGCATGGCAACACACTCCTATCATTGAGTAAGTCATGTGAGCACTGGCCCTTTTCCTTGCCAGTGAGGAGAACTTCATGGTGGTGTGTGACCAACAGCATCACAGAGGGTATTTGGAAATACCTCTTACAACCAAAACTGTGGAGACAGGCCAACAGAATGGGAGAGGATGTTCCAGACATAAGGACAGAATGTAAGTATTGCTGTTATACATTTGGATTAATGCTAATCTAACAGGGTTTGTGTGGACATGGAGTTCCTGGGTGATTTTAACTCTGACAGTGTTATGTGTTTGACATAACTTTCACCTGTAGGGCCATCCACAGAATGGCCAGAATTTGAACTCCTTTGTTTGGTGTGTTCCTCAGACATTTTTTGTCTTTGGAAAATCTGTAGTATACTATGGGGGTTTCAGTCAGTAACTGCTAACACTCATTTGTGTTTCTGACCTCATATCCCTCAGAAAAGATATGTTACAACTAACCCTGTTACAACATTAACATTATCAGTATATAACAGCAATATTTCAAATATGCCCCTGTTTTTGGGCCTCTGTCCCACAATTATGTCAGGCTTTGTCCAGATGTCATGCAGTAAGAGATTGATAGGTATGGTATATGATTATTTAGTGCCTACATTCCTGGCATTATCCCATTGATGTATCAGACTGCCAGACATTTTATGTGGAAGAGTCCTTATATATGAGGGGAAAGTCTAGACATTCTGTGGGACTCTGTACAGTTGAGAGGACTTTGTATTTCTGGCAATTATTGACAGACTATCAGTATTGTGTAGCAGTGTATTGTGTCAATGTTATTTGGCCTGTGTAGGGAGGCATGTGGATGTATGTGTTCTGGCTTCTCTTCTATCTGCCTGTGCATGCTGCTTCTGTTTCTGGTGGTCTATTAGCTGTATATGTTTGTAGGGGCAGACTGAGACATGTCCCATACCACAGTCAGACATCATAGTACACTGTGAATTGGGCCAGTAAATGTGGGGGTAGTGTGTGAGTGGAAAACATGTTGAGATGTTTTTGTTCACACAGTCCTTATACTGTACTGTTCCTTTGGCTTACTAGTATGTCACTGTGACTGTGGTTTAAATGGTTGTGGGTATGCACTTTCACACTGGTGTCTGTTTTTCAGTGCTGTGGCATTAATGTAGTGCCTGATATATTTGCCAATACATGTGTAATTCTGCCTAGCAGATTTGGGTTGGTGTTGTGTCAGTCTGACTGTAGTTTGGACATTGCTTGGTGACATGCTTAGCAGCTGAGTGTAGTTTCCCTAATGTGATGTTATGTTGAGATATTTGAAGGATGTAGTGTTGCCTGGCCTCCATAAGGGTTGTGTATTTCTGACACATCAGTGAGCTGATATGAGGATTTCAGTTAATAACTAGTGGGAAGTAATCAAGTGTTGGACTTGTGCTATTTTAGTCAATATATGTTAGGACAGACATGAGGGTGTTACTGCAGCAACTGTGTCAACTTATCTACTCCAGTATTTCAGATATGTCCCTATTTCCATGGCTTTCTCCCCCACTTTGTCAGGCCTGGCCCAGGTTCATTGCACAAAGGGGTTCTGAGTCTACCTTGGGACTGTCTGGATTGTTGCAGTATGTCCAGGTTTATTGCTCATATTTCTGGTCTGTTTCACAGATGTATTATTTTCATATTCCTGGTAAATCACTGTGATGATCTGAGGATTTCTGACAGTAAATGATGACATACATTTCAGTTTCAGAACTCACATCCTTCAGAACATGTATGCTGAAACAAACCCTGTCACTCTGGCAACATTCTATATTTATAAGAGCAATATTTGAAATATGTCCCTAGTTTTGTCACATTGTCTCCCCATTTGGACAGCCTTGGGCCAGATTTCTTGCAGTAAGGGGTTGGTAGATATGGTTCTGAGGTATAACTCCACTACATGTTATGAGTATATATATATATATATATATATATATATATATATATATATATATATATATATATATATATATATATATCTGTAGATATATATATATATATATATATATATATATATATATATATATATATATATAGGGTCTACATCACATAGTCAAAATTTAATAACTTCGAACACGGAATGTTTGAACCATCCTGTTCGAAGTTAAAAAACTTCGACTATAGATAAAAATCAAAAAAAAAAAGAAAACAAAATAAACTGCTGTAAGCAGGGGAGCAAGCCCCTCTGCACCCCCCATGTGGTGGGCTACGCCTCCCACACCACCCGCTACTTAAATATACCAACTCCGAGATCGCACCACATTGAACAAAATGGAAACCTCCCCTTACAGAGATTTCCATTGAAATGCTCAAACTTCTGCAAATTTGAACTTATGGTCTTGACCATATGAGGTTCAAACTTGCAGAAGATTGACTATCTGATGGGAACCCATATATATATATATATATATATATATATATATATATATATATATATGTTTTTCTATATATGTATTGTTTCTTTATATATATATCTATATATATATATATATATATATATATATATATATATATGGATCTACCTTAGTACATCGACATGTTAAAAGAGCGAACACGAATTAACCGATGCCAGAAGATCGCAAGTCACTTCACCGACGCCAGAAGATCGACAGTGCACAAACACGACATTGCATACACCCGACACATCATACCAACAAACAAAACAAATCCCCTATCCAAAACCCACACACACTACACAAGCACACCAAAATCCTTACAAACGAACACTAACCCATACATACACAACTATCTACAACCCTAACCCAAACCCTTACCCTAAGGTCCGTCACTATCGCACACTCACCTAACCCTCTAACCCTAACTCACTTATCCCACCCCTACCCCTACAGACCACCAACATCGCACACTTACCTTACTCGCACCCTTACCTAACCCGCACCCTAACCCTAACTCACTTATCCCACCCCTACCCCTACAGACCACCAACATCGCACACTTACCTTACTCGCACCCTTACCTAACCCGCCTCTAACCCTAACTCACTTATCCCACCCCTACCCCTACAGACCACCAACATCGCACACTTACCTTACTTGCACCCTATCGTCCGTCACTACCGCATACTTACACATCCTTTCCCCATCGCAGTGTTCTCAGCGTTGGTGTCTTCCTCCGTCGGTCTTCTGCCTTGTCGATCTTCTGGCGTCGGTGAAGTGACTTGCGATCTTCTGGCGTCGGTTAATTCGTGTTCACTCTTTTAACATGTCGATGTACTAAGGTAGATCCATATATATATATATATATATATATATATATATATATATATGGTTCTACCTCACATAAACGAAACACCAAAACACCGACAACGCAATCACCGAAACCACATAACCGACAGTACAAAAACATGAAATCCCACATGCCCGACAACGAAATAACCGACGGTACACAAACACGAAACCTCATACACTTCACACACCACAATCAACAAACAAAACACATTCCCCGTCCAAAAAACACATACACAACACAAGCACACCAAAATCCCTACAAACCCACACTAAACCTCACATACACAACTACCTACAACCCTAACCCAAACCCTAACCCTAAGGTCCGTCACTACCACACTTACCTGACCCGCTCCTAACCCTAACGCACTGATCCGGCCCCTAACCCAAACAAAATCACTACCGCACACTTACCTGACCCGCTCCTAACCCTAACTCACTTATCCCTAACCCAAACACAATCACTACCGCACACTTACCTGACCTGCTCCCTAACCCTAACTCACTTAACCCACCCCTATCCACACTTACCTTACTCGCACCCTAACGTCCGTCACTACCGCATACTTACACAGCCTTTTCCCATTTCGGCATCCTCGGCGTCGGTGCTTTCATCCGTCGGGTCAGTCTTCTGCTTGTCGATCTTCTAGGTCCCGTTGCGTCGGTCTTCTGCGCTGTCGATCTTCTGGGGCTTGCGATTTCCCTGTCGATGTTCCGGCGTGTCATTAAAGTAAGGTAGAACCATATATATATATATATATATATATATATATATATATATATATAAATATATTATATATATAAATGTGTGTGTGTGTGTGTGTGTGTGTGTGTGTGTGTGTGTGTGTGTGTGTGTGTGTGTGTGTGTGTATTTTATATATATATATATATATATATATATATATATATATATATATATATATATACCACTATTTATATTATCTCCATAAATATATACATGTGCATATGTATAAATACGAATCCTGACTGATTCTAAGGAATCTTTTCCCTACTGTTGAATGAGCATATGTTGGAAAAAGCATCATCAATCCCTACACCTCAAATGGTGTAGTGGTACATTGCTCTGACTATGGTGTACAGGGCACTGGTTTCAAGACCTGGCAGTGCTGGTAATTTTGTTGCTGTTACTCCCACCTACAACCACTTACTCATGCTTATACCCGCACTAAGTCTTTAAAAGAAAAGAAAAGAAAAAGGGGTGATAGGAAAATGGTGGAAAAGGGGCACACAGACGGAAGAACAATATGAAAGATATCTACAGATGTGCAGGACGGGTGTACAGAAGGTCCATAGCTGTCCATTTCTTATACAGCAACAGCTATGAATCTGTACAAAATTTGGAGGTAAATTTGGACACTCAAACCTCAGAGAGAGAGGGGTGAGGACAACAGAAATGTGTTGTTAAAACTGCTAAGCATTGCTGAGTATTGCTAACCATTGCTCATAGTTCATTCTCATAATATACCACACTAATGACTTAATTTAGTAAGTGTGCAAGATTTCCATTACATGACATGTCTGTATGTGCTTTCATTACAGTAGTAAGGGGTGTAACTATACTGTATGGGACACATGTATACATGGGTGTTTTCACATGTTATATGCACTCACACATCCCATTTACACCAGCTACATGACCCTGGGTGACAAAAATAACTTACCACTTATTTATATTACCTGTTGTATTACTCAAACCATGTATGCCTCCATGCAAAGCTGGGATTCTGACCACTACACTATCTTGGTTTGGGGATTTGGGCTGCATATTTTTATTTATCGCCTATTGGATATTGATATTATATTACTATATTAAATGGAGAGTATTGAGGTTTTTGGCCAGTTCATTGAGGACTGCTGTCATGACATTATGACATACATTTCAGTGTCAGACTTGTAGCCTTCTGAACATTAATGCTAATGCATAACCTGTTTTCTATCAACTTTCTTTCTGTCTGTCCTCTGTGCAGATGGGTTGACACCGGTGCTCAGGCTATGGTTGACTACACTGCAGAATGGGTCTGAGAGCCCATGCCTGTGTTCATGTTGGATGCAGCCAGGAATGGTATCAGGCCAATGGAGACCTCTATGTGTTGCCTTTGAGAGGGCATTACAGACCTGCTTCCTAATCATGAGGGGAGGGGGGCATTTGCTGTACATGCACATGTGTACCTATTGGAGGACATTGGGGTGATGTTTACACATCACCTGTCTGCAGCCGGTTGCCTATATCCATGGCATATGTGTATGTGGTGTTACTGACCACCACTACAGAGCAGATATGTGTGTTGCCTCTGGAATTGCAGACACACATCTGGAAGACCTAGTGGTTGGCTTTGGTGGATGTCTCCAGTTGCACTCAAAGACAGCCTTAAGGTACATCACCTCTGACCTTACTTGCTTGTGCAGAACAAGGTGACATGGCTTCCAAATGAGGCACCTGTTCCTTCTTGGCCCATCCTGCAATTATTTCCACCTATAATGGTAGTTGTGTATTGCTGCTGTCCACCACAGGAATTCAGCGTACCTTGAGGGAGTTGATGTTATCCTGTCAGGTATTGCTGAGGCCATAAAGCAATGTAGGTGCCCACATAGTATTGTGGTGTTGGCCTGGACACTGCTGCTAGTTCCAATATATGGTATGCCCTTCATGTGGGCCTTGCCCATTTTTCTTGCCTGTGCAGGGGACATTATGGAGGTGTGGGAGATACAGCTTCACAGACAGTAGGTAGAAATACCTCACAAGATAGGATATGTGGAGACAGACCAACAACATGGAGGACAAAGCTCCAGAATTAGGTACATATTGTTTGTCATTAGTGCTGTTATACACATGGACGGTTGCTAGATTGGCAGGGTTCATCTGGACATGCATTTACTGGGTGACTTGACATCTACCAGTGATATGTCTCTGACATACCTCTCAACTGGCATGTTGTCCCCAGACTGGCCAAATGTTTGACTGTTATGATTGGTCTGTTCCTCAAACAACATCTGTTTTTGTGGAGTTGGTAAGATAATGTGAGGATTGTATTCAGTAACTGTTGACATCCTTTGGTGTTCCAGACATCATAACCTTCAGGGATGTTATGTTACAACAATATATGTAACAGCAGCTACTGTGCCAGTTTGTAACACCATTATGTGTGATATATCCCTCTTTCCAGCCCCCTGTCCCACAAGTACATCATGTGTTGTCCAGATGTCCTGCACTACGAGGTGCAGAGGTATGGCATATCATTAATTACCAACTGCACTCCAGTTATCATGCCAATGACCTGGCAGACTCCTGGCCATGGTATGCAGTGGTGGCCAGGATTATGGCTCCACACCCTAGTAATTCTTTGAAAATCTGTACATATGACAGTTATGTCTGTCTGGCCATTGTGAACACTGCCAAGATTGTGTAGCAGTGTTGTGTATAGATGTTTGTTGGGCTGGGTAGGACGAGTAGGAGATATGAGTGCTATACATCCTTTATTTTTATCTGACTCTGCATGCTGCTATAGCTGCTCATGGTCTATCATGTCTGTATGCTTGTAGGGGCTGACTGTGAAATGTCCTGTAACACTTCAGGATTCCCAGTACACTGTGAATTGGGCCAGTATATGTTGGTGTAGTGTGTGACTGGCAATCAGGATATATTTGTTCAGGCGTTCTACTCTAGAGATCATTTTGTGTACTGCTATGTTGCTGTGACTGTGGTGTAAATGTTTTTGGGTGGACATTTTTGTACCACTCTCTGCTTTTCACTACAGTTCCATCCCTGTAGTGCATGCTATATTTGAATATACATGGGTAATTACCCAGAGGTGATGTGTGGGGGAGTGTCATGTTGGTCTTACTGCACTTCATAAGGTGCTGGGTGACATGTTTTTCAGCTGTCAGGTGATTTCCATTCTGTTACTTCACTGCGGTCATACCTATACACTGTCCAGAGGCCTAGACACTGTCCAGATGTGTGTCTCATATGTTTGGTCTGTTCCCCAGACAGTTGTTGTCTTTGGCTAATCAGTAGGATACTCTGGGGAATGCAGTCAGTAAATGTTAACATTCATTGGTGTTACTGACTTCATATCCCTCAGAAAAGATATGTTACAACAAAGCCAGTAACACCTGCAACTGTCTACATTTATAACAGCAATATGTCCAATATACCCCTGTGTTTGGGCATCTGTCCCCCAATTATGTCAGGCTTTGTCCAGATGTCATGCAATAAGAGGTTCAGAGATATATAAGTATCATTATTTATTGCATTCATTCTTGCTACCATACCAGTTATGTCAAAGACCCCCAGACATGTAACTAGGAAGTAGCCTTAGATATGAGTCCTGTACCTATACATTCTGTGGAAAACTGTACATTTGAGAGGTCTGTGTATGTCGGGTCATTGTTAACAGACTATCAGTATTGTGTAGCAGTGTAGTGTGTGCATGTTATTTGGGCTGTGTAGGGAGGGGTACATGTGAGTGTCATGGACCCTTTCTATCTGACTGTGCATGCTGCCCCAGTTTCTGGTTCCCTATCGCCTGTATATGTTTGTACATGCAGACTGTGACATGTCCTGTAACACCTCATGATTCCCACTACACTGTGACTTGGGGCAGTATATGTAGGGGTAATGTGTGAATGGCAAATGGGATTTTATTGCTCACACAGTCATTTTACTGTAGTGTTCAGTTTACTTACTGGTATGTCGCTGTGACTGTGGTGCAATTTTTTGGGGGTATGCACTTTCACACCAGTGTCTGTTTTCCACTAGTGTTACATCCCCGTAGTGCCTGTTATATTTGCTAATGCATTTGTACAGCCCCTGCGCTGGACTTGGGTAGTGTTATGTCAGTCTGATTGTGGTTTGGACATTGCTTGGTAGCTCAGTGTAGTTTCCCTACTGTTGTGTTATGTCAACATATTTGTAGGATGTCCAGTTGTCTGGCTGATATCTTTGGTCTGGTCCTCATAACTGTTGTGTATTCCTGACACATCAGTGGAATGATGTGGGGATTGAGGTCACTAACTAATAAGAAGCAATTGAGTCCTGGAACTGTGATGTTTCAGTAGATATATCTTAGGACATACAGTGTTATTACATCAACTTTCTCAGCTTATCTACTGATGTATTTTGGATAGGTTCCTGTTTTCATGCCTTTGTCCCCCCACTTTGTCAGGCTTGGTCCGGATTCATTGCACTAAGGGGTTCTGAGCATACCTCTCCACTACCAGGATTTTCACAGAATGTTGAATGTTTCACCCATACTTTTGTTCAGTTCCACAATTTATTTGTAATTTTCTGGTAAATCATGGTGATGATCCAAGGATTTATGTCAGTAAATAATGACAACATTTTAGTTTCCACCCTCATATCCTTCAGTAATTGCTTGCTGAAATGCACCATGTTGCTGTAGTAAATGTCTTCATTTGTAACAGTAATATTTGAAATATGCCCCTATATGTGGCCCACCCCCCACCCCTTTTACAGCCTTTGTACAGGTTTCTTGCACTAACAGGTTGAGAGGGATGGTTCTGAGGTATAACTACACTGCATCTTATATACATACATATATATATATTTTTTTCCTTCCTTTATATTTTTACATATGTATATCTATATTATGACTCTGCTTTTTCATATATATGTTTCATCAGACGTATATATATATATATATATATATATATATATATATATATGTGTGTGTGTGTGTGTGTGTGTGTGTGTGTGTGTGTGTGTGTGTGTGTGTGTGTGTGAGTGTGTGAGTCTATATACAACACATGAATGGTTCCACAAAGCTTTCTCCCTAATGTTGTATGCCTCTATTGCATGATATGTTTGAAAAAGCAACATCAATTCCTATTGTTCTGATGGTATAGTGGTACATTCCTCTAACTGTAGTGTTTAGGGTCATGGGTTTGACACTTAGGACTGCCTTTTATTCATTAATGTTAAATGACCAGAATGCATGATATGTTTGTTAAAGCACTTTGGATTCTCCCAGCTCAGATGGTGTAGTGGCATTTTGCTGTGATTATAGAGGACAACTTCCCAGGTTCGACACTTGGCAGAGCTGACTATTTTGTTGCTGGGCAGAACAAGGTCTGATGGATACAGAATGATTAAGGCACTTTTAAGCATATTATACTTATAATTTTATATTATAAAATAATATTTATATACACATTATAATTTTACGTTTACCTTCCATGACATCCCCCTATGTGCTTTCATTAAATTATATTTTTGTGTGACTATACTGTATGGGGTACTTGTGTTTATATGGGGGTTTCACCTCTTTTCTACACTGACATCTCACTTTTGGAACTGCTACACTACCTTGGTTGACAAAAAAAGTTGTTGCATAATTTAAGATTATAATTTTAACACTACTTGGAAGTGAAACCATGAACACCTGCATGTAAAGCCACAACTCTAACCACTACACTACCTTGGCTTAAAAACTTCACTTGTCTATTTGCACTTAGCTCCTATGGGATATTTAAGCTATGCTAAGTGGACGGCCATGACGTGCATGCCCACTTAGCTACACTTAAACATTCCTTAGGCTAGTGAAAAAAAGTTATATATTATTATTATTATATTATTAGGTTAGATGGGTGTGTATTGTGGTTCTGTGACAACTACTTGGGACTGGAATCATGAAATACTGGCATTGATTTGGCTTTCAGGCTTCTATCCTTCAGGCATTCCTGCTGATACATATCCTGTTATCTGTCAACTTTCTAAGTGTGTGAGGGCAATTTTTCAGGCATGTCCCTAATGTAGTATTTATTCCCCCCATCATTTGTGGCTTTGTTAATATGCACTACTGTGAGGGAATATTGGCATACATTTGCTTTCAGATTTCTACCCTTATGTGATTCATGCTGATGCATGACCTGTTCTCTATCAACTTTCTATGTTTTTGGGTCTGTACTTGTGCTTTTTTACTTTTGGGGATTTATCCCCTGTTTTGTGTGCATTTACACACATTTCATTCTTTAGCAGATTTCAAAAGTGTCGTACGGCACACACACCCTGCATTGCTTTCTTGTTGCCATTTTTGGACACTGAAATGATCATTTTTTTTTTCATTTCATTGTCTGTGGACACTGAAATACTGGCATAATATTAGAGCAAAGCTCTAATATTATGCTAGTTTGGCTTACAAAGTGCCATACTGCACTTTCTGAGTGCAGTGTGCATGTTTAGTGTCTGTGCAGTACTTGGACACGCCCCCTGCACTTGTTCACGGTTCATGTCTGTGTAGATTAAACAGCAGTGTGCCTTCATGAATATGCAAGGCACGCCGTTGTTCGAAACGGACATGAACCAATCCATGCAAGAATAGTCTTATTCTTCCATGGAGTTTCATGAATCTGGGGGCATGAATACTTCTTTAGTATAACTTCAATTTGTCAATATTTTTGAGTTTAGATATTTTTGTGTTTAGAAATTTGTGAGTTTAGATAATTTTGAGTAGACCCATATATATATATATATATATATATATATATATATATATATATATATATATATATATATATATATATATATATATAGATATATATATATATATATATATATATATATATATATATATATATATATATATAGATAGATAGATATAGATATAGATATATATATATATATATATATATATATATATATATATATATATATATATATATATATAGAGAGAGAGAGAGAGAGAGAGAGAAGCTATATGGCAGAGCATAAAATAAACAAAACTCCCTAATGTTGATGCCCGTTTTGTTGACATGTTGACATCCATTTAGCTTACACAATTTGTTGAATAAACTGAAGATCAACAGATGTGTGAGTTCACTTTCCAGAGATGGGAAATATGCCCTTTCCCTAGTATTGTGCGATCTCTAAGTTAGTATATATAATTAGCACCTGGTGTGTGGGGAACAGCCCCCCCACAAGAGGGGGTGCAGGCTTTCCTGCAAAAAATGTTTTACTATATATACATATATATATATATATATATATATATATATATATATATATATATATATACACACACACACACACACAGACACACACACACACACACACACACACACACACACACACACACACACACACACACACACACACACACATATATATAGTATCATAGGAGTTACTAGGCTAATGGCCCCAGGGCCTTTACAAACCTAGACAAGTTTTTCCCTATTAGAATGGTGCTAGTAATAGCCATGACTCAATACCTGCTGCCCCTGTCCAGAAGGGATGCAGGTAGAACCCTAGGAGTGAATTTGTGATTCCTCATCCAGTCATCCAAGTTACATTTGAAGAGAGTCACCAAAGGGTTCTCTTTCATGAGAATAGGTAGCTTATTCCAGAACAGGGGCAGCCTCTGGGAGATGAAACAGACTCTCTACCAGGTCTTGTGAATTTCACTTCTCATGTTGAGATCCTAGAGTGGATGCAGCAAATGCCATTTGAATTGCTAATGTGCAGCAATTCCATCAGGGCAGGGTCTGTGGATGCCTTGTAGGCTAAGTAGAGGTCACCTCTGAGCAGTCTGTAGGACACAGAGTATAGCAACAGGGATTTTAGTCTATCGGCATAGGATAGGTGTTAGACACCTTAAATTTTCTTTAAAAGGTTCCTCTGCGATCTCTCCTATTGTTGGAGGTGCCTGGTGAGGTACCAACTAATGGGCACATTGTACTCAGTAACTGATCTAATAAGGGAAGATTACAGGGGGGTTATGACCTATTTTTTTCTGGAGGCAATGCCCTTATTTATGTGATGGGCTACATAGAAGGTTTTCCTGACCACTGTTGCCCAGTGAGTGAGTGAGTGCTGTTGTCAATGTGATACTTGGCAGGGATGTCTCCTATTCCAAAGGGGATGATGATACACTTTTTAGCATTTAGCCTGAGCACATGGCTCTGACACCAGTAGTTGCTTTGAGTAAGACTCTCTTGAAGGATTGCAGTGGCATTGGAGGACTCAATGACAGCACTCAGCTTGCAGTCATCTGCAAACTTTGTTAGCCATACACTCTTTGTTTTAGCCTGTACTTCTAGAAAGTAAATTTCAAACACTAGGGGTCCCAGCACTGAATCATGTGGTACTCCACTAGTTACTGGTCTGGTGGTACATTGGGAGTCTCCTATTTTAACTGTGTGTGTTCTATTAGTGAGCCAGTTAGCAGCCAATCTGACTATATACTGGTTTACATTCAGTTGGGTAAGTTTATCTATGATGCTTGAGTGAGGGATGATGTCAAATGCTTATCCAGGTCTAAATAGACAGTATGCATGGTTTTGCCTTTGTCCAATGCTTTAGTGACTGACTTAAAGAAGTCCACCTAGTTCAGCAAGCAATATCTCCATTTGACAAATCCAAACTGGGAAGGGTCCAGCATTTGGAGATTGCCTATGTCCTTGTTGATGAAGTCCATGATAATTCTTTCCATGGCCTTGCAGATGAGGTTGGTCAGACTTATTGGTCTGTAAATACCGGGGTCCATGGAGTAGCCCCCTTTATTGGGGGATGACAGTGGCAGTTTTCCAATCTGCAGGAACATACCCTGTGCTTAGACTGTGGTTAACCAGTATAGTAGGAGGTGTCACTAGCTCCTACTTTAAGCAATTTACGATGCAGCCAGGGATGTTGTCTGTTCCCATAGATGCTGTGTTTTTAGCCTTGGAGAGGGCATTTAGGACCTGTTCCTTAGAGATCTCTGGGGATGGCATGTGTGAGCGATGTCTTGTGGTGTGTTGGGTGGTGACAGTGGTGAGAAGTTTTCACTGAACCTATCTGCCAGCAGGTTGGCAATATGACCTGCATTGGTGTATGTTTTGCCACTAATGACAAGTTCAGAACAAGTATGGGTTTTTTCTTTGAGGTTGCAGATGTAGCCAAAGAATGCTTTGTGATTTTCCTTGGCTAGGGTGGCCAATTTTCATTTGTGGTCAGCTTTGGATTTTCTCAATGGGTGTTTTATTTGCTTATTTAGACTAAAGAGGGAATCTTTAGAGTTAGGGGACCATCTTCCACTGTTTTTGGACAGCATTTTTCTTTCTGCTGTTATATAGTCTGTTTATGGCAGATGCCCACCAAGCTGTCTTGTTCTTGTATGAAAAACTTAATTTTATCCTATCAGGTACAGCTGATTCAATGCAGCTGTGCAGGTGTTTGCAGAAGGCACTGGTGTAGGCCTTGGCATAAGTATTCTTGCCTTCAGTAGTGGTAGGGCCATGAAACTAGTAATATCATCCCATAAGAGTTTATAGTTAGCTTTGGAGATATTTTTTAGTTTAGTTCCAGTTAGAGGAGGGTTGGATCCGAATGTTATTTCTTGGGTGACTGACTTGTGAACAATTGCAGTGGTGCACTGGTCACTCATGTTTGTGAGCACCAGATCCAGGATGTTTTGGCCCCTAGTAGAGGTGTCAACCAGCTGGTCTAGGGCATTGGAGTTAACAAAGTTTAAGAATCTCTGGGTGAGCACCCTGTTACTGGAGTAGTTAGACTAGACCAATCTATTGATTGGTAACTGAAGTCTCCCAAAATTAGGGTGTTTGGTGGTATGCTGAGGGACTCCAGGAGGTCCAGTTAGGCACTGTGGGTGTCCTGGTTCATGGAGGGGATTCCTGTAACTGGCAATAATCTGAAGGGTAATCCTACAGAGAGTTGTTCGTGGAGAAGTTTGAGAGGCTCATTTAGGCATACCAATCTGGAGGAATATTTGTCTTTAATAAAAATAGATATTCCCCCTCCTTTGGACTTCCCGCTCTCTGATGGTCTGAGTGAGTGGTAAGTGTTGTAACCCAGTATAGCCGGGGTGCTCCCCACATCTTTGAACCAGGTTTCTCTGACAGCACGGATGTCAGCATCCTCCAAGGTGAGGACAGCCGCCAATGAGTGCAGCTTCAGGTTAAGACTCCTACCATTTAGCAGCATGACCCTGATATTGTTTTTTGATGAAGACTTTACACTGGAAATTTTGTCATTGAGACATTGCCTAAAAAAGGTACTGGGGGGAGGCAAGAGCCTTAGCCAGAAGCCGAAAACCTAGGGGTGACAGGTGAATACCATCTCATAACAAAGCATCAAGGTCTATCAATCATGTCATCCCTGGCTGACAGAAACTGGATCCCCTTAGAATGACACCAGAAATTAAGCCAATTGTTGAAGTCAATCATCTTTTGCTTGTATTGTGGCATCATCCTGGGTGAGGACAGTATTCTGCTCAAGGCTAGGGTCATATCTGCCTGGGATACATAATCTGAGAGCTCAGTCATGTCTCTTTTCATGTAGTCCAGAGAGGTACATCTCAAGTCATTCACCCTAACATGTACTATGACAGAGTCATAACAGTACTTGCTGCTGAGAGACTTGAACGCATGTGATGCTCTGCATCCTGGCACCAGACAGGCAGCTAACCATGACCTTCTCCTTATCCAAATATATATATTTAAATTGTAGAAGAAAGAAATGAGAAAGAAAGAAGTGACATACACATATGATGAGAGAAATAAGGTGATGAGGGGCCAGCAAGCTGATTCACAATGAGATAATGGCAGGAAGGTGGAAATACAAAAAAAAAAGACTCAGAAGGCTGCAGGTATGCAAAGTTCAAAATGGCAAAGGGGAGAAGCTAACAAGTGGCAAGTGGTGAAAGCAAATGCACTTGTACAGCAGATACTAATGGCAGCATGCAATGATGATAATATTTTAACTCAATGTGAGGCAGTTGTAGTAAATAATAGTAATGCTTATTTACAGAATTGTTGCAGAGTCTAGACAAGACAAGCAGAGGGAAGTTCCATGAATTACTTTAGATAGAGAGGGAGGAACAGGATGAAATGCAAAATAAAGACCTCTGTGAAGGACCAGTGGGTTTGTTGAACTCAGGATGGCATTTGTCTGAGGTAGAGGAGTTGGGTCAGATGACCTCTGAACTGCTGCAACAATGCATTCATGCTTTTTTAGGGTGTGGTCAAAGTGTGTTTATCACTTGTCATATTCACCAGGTAGTGAAGGAGAAGGTCTGGTGAGAAGGATTTGTAGATGTTTTTGTGCTGATTGATGTGGATGAGGCCAAAGAATTGCAAAAGCAGAGGCACCAGGATCAAAAGATTTCCTAGTAGCATTGGCTGGGTTGGGCAGGATGAGACTGGTGAAATTTAATATCAGGTCTTGGGATAATTAGGTGTTGGATTTGATAGTCTTAGAAAAGAACTGCAAGCAGAGTACCCCCTTGTTACCCTACCTGGTAACAACTTGAGAGGTGCAGCAATTGAAGGGAGGGAATGTGTAGCTACCATATGATCAGTGGTTCAAAAAGTTGAAGGCAGTGTTATAATTTCGTTGATGGGAATGTGAGCAAACTAACACTTGGCTCGGGATGTTGATTGATAAGATATGATGGTAGCCAAAAGGTAAGTCAAAATGAGTCAGAGATTCAGAATAAGGTGTTTTCATCTTTTGAAGTGGGTAGATGTAGTTGTGTGGCATGTAGGTTTGCTCACACATGCTCGTTTTTTGGTAGCCTACACAGCTGAGCATGGTGTTCACATAATAAGTCAAGACAAGGAGAGCAGTATGCCAGTTGTCTCATGATGGAGCCTTGTTAGGTCATTTGGGACAATCTTATTTCCAGGATAGTAGTGGGGCATGGTTTATGAAGGAATTGGTTTCCTTTTGGAGGGAGGGCCAGCTGTCTGGCTGTGGCATTCCTCCATCAGAACTGATGGGCTGATTGCTTTCTTGGAGGTTTTCCTCAAGAAGGAGTTTATTTTTTTATCTGTAGCAACTTTTCAGTTAAGTCACAGGTAGAAAGTAGTGAGCAGGTATTGTACAAATTACAATCAGTTATTGGCATGGAAGCTCCTTCCAGGTTTGCTGAATAAGGAGGTTCAAGCTGGTAGGGTGTTAGGTCCTTTGGACTATCCCTCTTTGCAAAGTTCAGGGTTTCACATTTGGTCTTATTTCCCAAACAGAAGGTGGGGGAGTGCAGACTTATTCATCACATCTCAGTTCCTGAGGGTTTGTCCTTTAATGATTTTATTAAAAAGGGTGAGGTTCGAGTCCAATATGCATCACTGGATAATGCAGTGCAATAGATAAGTGGATTTGCTGACTCTTGCATGGTGAAGTTAGATACTGAGGCAGCATGTAAGCTGTTGCTGAGTAGAAGAGAGGAATGGTCATTGTTAGGAATGCTTCTTAAGGGTAAGTTTCATTTTGGCAAAGCCATGTCTATGGGATGTGATAACATAAGGCAAGGCACTCTCTGAGAAGTTTGTTTTCACTTTACTATGGGCTAGAACAAATGATATCAGGGTCTAAGGGAGTTTGTTATTTAAATAATTTCTTGTTGATTGGCAAAGCCTTTGAAGGGGTACACGAGGGGGAGGGGTTTTTTTTGTAGCTGTAGAGTGAGTTAGGAGTCCCTTTAGTAGCATTTAGGCAAGAAATTCCAGTAAAAGCTCTTACATTTTTACATTTAGAGTTAGATGATTCATCAAGCCTTTTTCATCTACCCAGTGCTAAGTTGTCTAAACTGTAGAATATGATTGTTGGGATGCTAGAGAAAAAGAAAGCTAGAATTAAGGAAGTCACAAATCTATTGGGGTTGCTGAAATTTGCTTGTAGACCTAGTAGCCATTTACAAGATCCTTAGAAAATGAATTAATGTCTCATACATTCCAATGGGGCTTACTGTGTGGCAGGAGAAATGGATATCATCAGATGAGTTGCAGTTATTTACAAATGTTGCTGATAGTTTCAGTATAAGTGCATAAAGGCAAGTTAATTGTGGTTATGTGGCCACAGGAGTGGTCTTTGACTTGGAAGAAGGATATTACCTTCTTAGAACTGATGCTGATTTGTGCAACAGTGGTGGTTTGGAGTAGGCAGTTAAGTCATGAGAAGGAAGTTACTAATTTCAGACAAAATGGCAGTAGTCCAGGTTTTTTTTTTAAGTATGTAGTTGGTTCTCGGCTGGGCTTGGGAGTGCCTTCTGTGTGGAGTCTGCATGTCCTCCCCACGGTTGTGTAGCATTCGAAAGACATGTGTGCGTAAATGGGCATACCTTCGTTGAAGGTTGGGTGTCGAGCTGGCAACTTGGCATTTTGTAAAAATCTACTGCCAATCATTAGCGGACCAGAGTTCCGCTGTGGCGACCCCTTACTGGGAAAAGCTGAAAGACAAACAACAACATTACTTAGGAAAACTTAAGTTGTCAACGGTTGTTTGTTGTTAGCTTATTTGCAAGTATGTTGTTTATTAAATTGCTAAATGAATGTGGAGGCAATTGTTGGAGTTCTTTTACAAACACATGATTACCCTCATGGTTTCTCATTTTTATGTATACTGGGTTGCTAACAGGTCAGATGTCAGGCTAAGATGAAACTGTTTGGGTCCCAACCTAGTGTGTTAGAATGTCTTCATACAGGAAGAGGGGTATGCTGTGGCATCAGGTGTTACCTGCAATTAATAATTTGCAGTGCTTAGCCATTTCAGTTGAAGTTATTATTTTCCATTTGGGTGGGAATGACCTGGACAAAGAGTCAAAGTGGAAGCTTCTGTCCTTCACTATTAGAGATTTGTTAAAGCTGGAGCAACACTTTTGGGTAGTTTGACCTGGACAAAGAGTCAAAGTGGAAGCTTCTGTCCTTCACTATTAGAGATTTGTTAAAGCTGGAGCAACACTTTTGGGTAGTTTGACCTGGACAAAGAGTCAAAGTGGAAGCTTCTGTCCTTCACTATTAGAGATTTGTTAAAGCTGGAGCAACACTTTTGGGTAGCTTGATAGTTTATTCTGGTATTGTACTGCAGTTACATTGAAGAGAAAAAGTCAAAATATCTGCAACTGAACAGGCAAAGAGATTTTTTAATCATAGAATGACTTGAGAAATTAATTTTTTTAGGGCTGTTAGTAACTGAGCATTGGGATTTTGTGGATAAGGTTCAAGTGTGATAGAAATATGATGGCATTCATTTATCTGATGTTAGCCTTGACTTATTCAGTCTTCACATATTGTGCTTTTTACAGAAAATAGTTAAGCATTCTGAATAAGGCTGTAGGAGCTAACTGGTGTCTGATGAGAGAAAAAGGGAGAATAGGCTGCTTTAGCAGTCTGTTGGGCAAGTTTAAGTGACTCCTTCACTTTTTCCATGATATTTGGCAGATACATTTAGTGGTAGGAATTAGTGATGTGGTATGCTCCTCCATGGGTATTTTGAGTTAGTGGAGGTTGCAGTTAGTGATGTTTTTCTGATGGCTGAGTGTTCTGTAAAACCTGCCACTTACCTCATGGTTGTAACTACAATTTACATGTCATTTGTTATTGCATGTGAGTTTCCATGTCAATGCTCATTTGTGAGAAGTGGAAATGAATACAAATTTTGACTTTATGCTTGGCAATGAATAAACAGTTACAATTATTCTTGATGCAGTTACCATCTTCATTGGGGAAAGGTGGTCATGGATGATGTTGCTTATGGACCTGTAGATTTCCAAAGTTGACCTGATGATCACAGTCCAGGGCATAGACATCTTACTTGACTAATTGCCCACCTTGATTAAAATTGTTTGCTGCTACCTTCTTCCAATCACCCAGAATTGCATTACCTTTTGAGTGGTACCAGTTTACAAAAACATGTAAAATATGTCCTAACCTCAGTAACTCACTCTTCAAAATCTTATTTAGACAGAAGCAATAAGTAAAATAAATGGATCACTAAAAACAGATTCCCTTATGTTTGCTCTATTTGCTTTATACTTTGCAATAAACAATTATAATATTATATATTTAATAACTGGAGGACAAAGACTTTAGACAACTTGTAAATTTAAATCATATAGTGCTAGATTCCCCTTTGTCCTTTTCATGGACATTTAGACTACCTAACTCATCTTCTCTTAGTCCCTAGGCTCTCTAGGTGCCTGATGTCCATTTGTCCTTTTACATATTTAAGTTCAGGTCTAAAAGGATAATGCTATCTGTTTGTGCACAGAAGCACAAAAGTGGTACATACCTCTCAACTGTCTAGATTTTTGACATATATTTTTGGTCCATTCCTCATAAAATTTGTGTTTTTTTCTGATATACCACTGAGGACTGAAGTCACTAAATAATGACAGACATTTGAGTTTTAGGCTTCATAACCTTCAGAAAAAGCATGTTAATACAAAATCTGTTATTCTAATAACTTTGTAAGTCTGTAACAGAAATATTTAAAATGGGTCCATACTTTTGGGCCTTTGTCCCTGCCCCCATTATTTTTGGCTCTCTCCAGATTTTTTGCACTAAGAGTTTAAAAGGTATGAAGTGGTGACCTGCCTCTTGTTAATTAAACAATGACCTGCACATAGGTGTCTTGCTCAACCTTTGCCTGCCGTTTGCTTCACTATAAATGAAGACTTTCTTCTGCTGTGACATTAATTCAGTGTCCTGGCTTATTCTTCATATTTTCACTTTCTTACATTCTGCAGGACCATCAAAGGCTCTTCTAAAGGTAAAGGAAACCCTACTAACAACTGCAAACAAATGGCATGTCAGCATCAAAGAAAAGTGAACATTATCATCAGTCAAATAATGTCTTCCCAATACCCTAGCATGCTCATGTAGATCTTATGACTCACTGTGTGAAGGTTGAACAAGCAAGCAAGAGTGCAGAGTTTCTCCCAAATGGAAAGGGAACGTCTCTTAACAATCAAAGTTAGCATTCTAAGTAGCAGCAAACTTAACAGTTTATCGGAAATTACCCTGATGTGCAGGTAGGATGTACAAAACAGGTTTTACTTATCACATGCATTTTCTCTTTAGTATTAAGCCAGTAAAGTTACCATGATTTAAAGCATAGTAACTTCTACAGGAAATGCTTACTTGCTCTCTTTTTTGTCAGAGGTGTTTGAACAGGAAGAGACTTATTGAGATCAAGCAGACAAATTGTTATTTCTCTGATTCTGAAATAGCTATATGATTCTGGTCACCTACACAATACTTGTTTCTTTTCTCCCCACTCTGCCTTCTGGCTACAAATTACCTCCTTCAGGTACTGCACATAAATTATTGTGATTACTGACTACCTTGTAAATGTAATAATAATAGAATCAGACTTACTTCTCTTGAAACATATGAGAAAAAATATTAGGAAGTGGAGATAGCAGGACTTGTGAAAGCTACTCCCAGCTCTAAAACAAAATATAATGATGGCTGAGCTGTAGAATTCAGATTTCAGCATAGTCTGAGTCAGCTTCAGGGATACCTAGAGGGATAAGAAAGGAAAGATGAAGTAGGAGATATCTGGAAACATGTCAAAGTGACTTCCTAAAAAGGTGTAATCATACATTAGAAACAGCAGGACGTGTTAAGAAAGAAAACGTTGTCATTTGGAGGATGAAAAGAATGAGTCACCAAAAAATCAAGAGATAACTGTTTATTGCTTGATGTAGGACAGTGGGAAATAGACAAACCTTGAGGAATTCCACAGGAATAAACTGCTTAACCACAATGGAAATATTTGACACTTTTATCACCACACAACATAGTAGTTACGCACTTTCATCTCTCTGGATATCATCAGAGCTACCAAACATTTTCCATCACATGATTTTATACATATCAAATCAACCAATAACATTCAAGACATTCAGTAAAAAATGCTAAATGAAGGCATTCTAAAATGATAAAATTGCAGTTTATTGCTAAAATAAAATTCAGATGCCATTCTGAACTGGTGGGTTGCTATCCATTCCTGCATTGATCCTTGACATTGCAGAAGTTAATTTAACTTCCATTCACAGAGAACGAAGTGTGCATTTCATGCAGAGAGCATTATCTATGAATAGTACAGACTAGTGAATTTCAAACAAGGATTTATCTACAAACGGCTAATATAACATCTATTTTGGGTCTTAACAACTGACTCACTTCTAAAATTCAACCTGAATGTTCTACAAACACAACAGGTATGAGATTTCAGGTTCAATTAATCTATCTTGAGAAAAAAAATAAGCCACTATTGCAATTTACAGCTGGATAACCTTTCTATGAAAGAACGTTTAGAGCATTAACATGCTCCCAAATGTTTGCGGTTATGGCAGTACCCCAATCAAACTTATATAGACTTATATGAAGTTTTTAATGACTTTGGTTGCAAGATTAGGTACCTTATTATCACTGACAATGAACTTTTCAATTTAGTTTCTTAATGAACTTAATGGTTGCTATAATAAGTTACAGGAAGATTTTTTAACATAAAATTAAGAAAATTAACAAGGTATTTAACAATATTAAACAACAGATTTGTGATAATAAAAAGAGAAAACTGAAGAAACTATAGACAATGCTTTTGACTATACTAACAATTTGGTGTATCCCCTACACAACAGTTAGAATAAAAATAAGGGGAAGATAATTAGTCCTGATACATCCTAGGTGAATAATTCCTACTAGGATAGCAATTTTGACACAGGGCCACAGGATGTTTCTTTAGAAGAAACCGAGTTTCATCCCTTACACCACCAAGTATTATATTCAAGGCCAGTCATGTGTATATACCCCTCACTCCTCCAGGAAAAAGGTTGTTGAGCAACAGGAGGGGTGCTTGAGAGGGACAGGGAAAGGCAACAACAGAAGACAGAGATGTTGACACCAGTTATTTATGCAGCGGCATGATGATTGTACTAGAGCTTTTAGGAATGGTTTTAATGTGTTTAATTACACTGAATGTGTTTTGACTGAAATGCACTTTGATCTTTTTGAACAAGGGTTTACCTTTGCTGTTGATTTAACTGATGTTATTTTAGAGTTAAAATGTTCACTGGGAAGCTGAATTTTTCTATTGTATTTCATCAACACAGTGAGAACATGGTTACAGAGGGTATTTGTGTCAAAGTATTTATAATCCCCCACTACATCCTGCTGTTGAAATACTTGAACAAATATGCTGACTTGACATAGGAATCTTTATAAGTCTAAAAAAATAGTGGGTGCACAAATATAACTCTAGAAAAATGAAATACATTAAATGAGTTGGTTAACAACTGAGAAATCAGGATAATGAAACTGGACAAGGGTGAAGGCCTAATATTGAGTATTCATGTGCCATGTTTCAGTTGTTAAATAATACTGAACAATATAGCTATCTAAAATGAGTTTAATATTGAATATAGAAAAAAATATACACAATATTGTATGATTTATTAACGCAACAAAGTATTTCCTATGAGATATGCAAAATTGTTAGAGGAAAAGAACCCAGTTTGCTGGTAATACTCTGTATTCCCAAGGTACGTAAGAGCATTTGTCACCCCTCAAAACATATAGTTCCTTAGTTGCTGTTGGATCAAAAACACATTCTTTAGCTATTTTATTGACAGGAAAGTCAAACACTTTTACACAAAGTTCCCTACATGATAAGAGACTCCTGGACTTTCCTAGGCAAACTCAAACAAAACTGTTATGATGATAGCATTATATTTACTACCATTGATATAGTAGACCTGTTTTCAGTCATATCTCTCCAGGAAAGTCTACAGTGGTTTGAGGAGGCATTAAATGAATGTTGGCTTCATCAGACCATGGATATACATAGTATATTAGCTCTCATTGATATAATACTTGACCGCAATTTTATATATTAAGAAGGAAAATATTATAGGCAGGAGAGAGAGATAGCTATGGGAGCAGCTTGCACAACTTCTTTTGCCAACCTTGTCTTATGGTACTGGGAAAGCGTATATATATTTCCTTTATTTTTTATGAAAGTGAAGGCTATATCAATGTTACATAGATGACACCTTTTGGCAGAGAAAATGAATTATATGAATTTTGATCACTATGCCAGTTCTTAAGTTTACTTACAGTACTTCAAGAATGGGTATTAATTACCTGGATGTGTTTATTTAAAAATATTTTGTATGCAAAAGATTTAAATTAAATTTATACTGCAAGCCCACTTTTTCTAAAATGTACTTGCAATGCAACTGGAGTCGTGTAATATACCAGAAAAAAGCCTTCTTAAACTGTAGCTTGTTAGTCTATCAAGACTGGTGTCAGAGGATGAAGTCTTAGCTATTGAAACAGAAAGGTTCATAAATATGTTTCAGGACAGAAATAGACACACACACACACACACACACACACACACACACACACACACACACACACACACAAAACTTGTACATGATATAAAGAGACAAGTTTTAAAAGACAGACCCACCAGGCACAAACTACTTTGTGGTACTGAATTGGACAGAGCTGATACCATTCCCCATGATAACAGTGGATTTAATACAGCTATGGTCCTGAAGTACTGTCCAGGGATACAGTATATTAAACATTTGGTTGAGCAGAATTTGAAAGCATTTTCTTGTAATAACAACATAATACTAAAAACTGGTGAAAAACCTGCCTTTGTGTATAAGAAAAATATGAATATTAAAGAGAGATTAGAAAGGGGGAACATAAGTGTTTGAACCTTCTACCAGAGCGTCTGGAACAACTGAATAAGGACTCTGTTCAGAATGTTCTTATATCTATGTTAGTATTTAATTTAAGCTTAAAACTTTTCATTATAATTTTAAGTTTACCAATAAATATAGTTGTAACAGCATTAGGCTAGTGTGCCTAGCTTACTGTTATTCATGTCACTGTTATGTAGGTAGACAAAGCATATACTCCTGGAATGTATTCACGAACATTTGCATGATACGAAAAATGCAATGAAACTAATGCCCTATATAACCACACTGAAGTTTGTGGGGAACACAAAAAAAATTATGCTCATTGTTTTAGAGCAACTACCTGTTGAACTCAGGGGTGGCCCATCAAAGTTAAAACTCAAATTCAAAGAATTAATATGGTCAATTATGCTGAATGCAGGGGTACCCCATGGGCTTAATGACAGCATTTCCATCAGCAGCACCTTAAAAAGCATTCAGATAGATTGTAGCTGTATTTAATTAATTTTCATACATCCTTCTCTAGAGGACAACCACTATGTCTTTTTGAACATTTTTAGTGGTGCAATATAATTTTCAGTCTGTGGTTTTCTTCATTACTGTATAATGTTAGAGTAGTTTAAGACTGTGTACTCAGGATTTTAGCAATAGTTTGTATTTTTATAATGCATTCATTTGACATTTTTTATTTAATGTCTTGATTTTGACATGTGATCTGGGAAGGGAAGTGTTTGGTAGTTCTGATGAGGTCCGGGGAGAAAAAAAGCCCTTAACTACCATGTTGTTTGGTAGTAAAAGTGTAAAATATTTTCAGTGAGGTCAGTCAGATTACTCTTGTGGAATTCCTCATGTTTTATGTGTTCTTAGAAGTTAATAGTCATTGCAGTTGATTGGCTTTCACTTTTTAAAGTGGGAAAGAGGTGGAAGCAAACAAAGGCTGAAATAGTTGCGTATAAAGGTAAAACAAACAAAATAAGCCATAGAATTACATTAACAAATAACTCCTTGAGTAGCCGTAACAAGTTTTTGGATCGTGGGTGAAAGAAGAAAAGTGAAGAGATCATGTCTGACCAGGATGATTTGCTTAATAACTTTTTTGCTTCAGTGTGTATGACAGTGAAACACAAAAGAAAATGAATATATAAGGGAGTGGGACAGATAGCGATAGACAATAATGGTAAATAACTACGGAAACATGGTTAAGGTAATTAAAGAACGATATGGGTGGAGCAAGCCACAGGGACTAGATGCTCTGGACCTCCAGATACTGAAGAAGTTAGTGGAGGTGCTAAGTGAAACTATGAGTAACTTTTTAAAACCTGTTTTGCCTTCTACAACCATTCCATAGGAATGGGGGAAAGTGCTGTGGTATTCTCCAATAAAATGGTGATTGTTAATGGTTTATATATGTTCTATTCAGAGACAGTATTTTAATTACTAGTTTTCCAAGTGATAAATTCTGAAGACCACAAAGCCTTCTATAGTTATATCAAGAATCTCCACTGCAATACCCAGATTTGCTCTGAGTTACTGTACAATGGTATCTCCTATACTGAGCCAACAGATATTGCCAACATACTGGCTGATAGATTCAGTGCCAACTTTACCTCCCCCCCCCAGGACCAATCTCAATACCAGAGGAATGCCAGGCATCCAGCATTACTACAGCACAGGTTAAAGCTGCATTGTCCAAGGCCAAGAATACAGCTTCCACGGGACCCGACAATATCCCTGGTCATGTTCTACATGAATTACAAAGTGAATGGGCACCACATCTGTGTGGCCTGTTCACTCACAGCCTCACCTCAGGCAGTGTCCCTACCAAATGGCACACTGCTACAGTCATCCCTCTCCATAAAGGAGGAGTGACTACAGACCCTGGAAATTATCGCCCCATTAGCCTGACGAGTCTGATATGTAAGGCTATGGAGTGCATCATCATGGACCTAATTAACAAGGATATAGGGAATCTCCAAACTCTAGATCCCACGCAATTTGGTTTTGTGAAAGGTAGATCATGCCTAATCAACCTAGTTGACTTCCTTGAGTCAGTCACCAGAGCTGTGGATGAGGGTAAGGCAGTTCATACAGCCTTCCTCAATCTGGCCAAGGCCTTTGATACCATTCCTCACTCAGGAATTACTGATAAACTCACCAAACTAGGCATCGACCCCTATATCGTTAGGTGGGTTGTAAACTGGCTCACAGATAGAACCCACAGTGTGAAAGTAGTGAACTCCAAGTCAGATTGCCGACCAGTCACGAGTGGAGTCCTACAGGGATTGGTCCTGGGTCCTCTCCTGTTTGGCATCTACTTCTCAGAAGTCCATGCCAACATGGAGTGACTCTGGCTGACCAAGTTTGCAGATGACTGCAAGCTGAGAGCCATTATTAACTCCCCAAGTGATGCAGACATCCTTCAGAAAGGCCTCACTGAGACCAATGACTGGTGTTGAAACCATTATCTTAAGCTTAATGCAAAAATATGTGTCGTCATCCCCTTTTGGAAAAACTCAGTTCCCACTAATTACCACATTGATGAGAGCCCACTGAACACTGAAGACATTATAAGAGATCTGGGGACAGCAACCTCTCCTTAGGCCGCCACATTGCCACTGTGGTCAGAAAGTCTTTCTCTGTGGCACATCTCATTACCAAGGGTTTTGCATCCAGGAAGAAAGAGGTCATCATTTCTCTCTACTCTTCCCTCATTAGACCAATCATAGAGTATAATGCCCTATTTGGCATGTACCTCACTAGACCCCTGCAACAACTGTAGAGGCCACAAAAGTACTTCATGAAGAGGATCCTAGGCCTTAAACACTTGTACTACATGGACAGACTCAAAAAACTCCAGCTATTCTCTGTCTCATATCGTCTACTAAGAGGCAATCTCTGCTTGACTTATAAAGCCATGTCTGACCCAGCTCTGTTAAAAATGCTATATCTAAAGAAATCCCAATCCCTCCACACCACATGCTCCAGAGACCTCAACCTCATTACCACAATCAACAGAACATTCTGGAGGGACAGGTTCATAACCCAGGGACAGCCCATGCTCTGGAATAGACTTCCCATACATGTCAAGCAGAGCACCTCACTAGCCTTATTCAAGAGAAATCTTGATGAGTGGATGGGAAATAGAAAGTTCACCCCGGGGATCACTCCAGTGGCTCTCCTTGATAGAGGCACTGGGAACTAATGTCGGTTGGCACAATGCCAGGGCACTACTATGGGCTAGGCTTGTAAAGGCTCCAGGGCCATTAACCTAGTACACACCTATGAACCTATGAAAAAACATAAAAAAATATGTTTTTCCATATCCCTATGGGGGGGGGGGTGGAGGGGGGGACTTGGCCCAATATTTCTCCCTACATTATTAATACCAACTGCATGGTTGAAATATGGTTGAGAAAAGGGCAAAAAACCTGCAAAAGTACACCACTGGCTTTCACTATGCAATACACTGTGGTGCAACCTAACAGCAGTATTACATTTTTTAAAAGGAGAAGAATGACTCAGAAGGCAGGCATTAAGGAAGTGTATATCTGTTGGCTGATAACTATGGATGAGCAGATTTCACCTCCATACTTGAACATCATAAAGTCTTAAATAAAATTCAATAAGGGAAAGTATCAGTAGCAAGTTCACTGAAGATGATTTCATAACTGTAAACAACTGCCACAGTTTGAGACACTAATGATAATAACAAAGCAATCCAATCTAGTTTGTGACTGAGTGACATCTAATATAAATGTGAACCTTGTGGGTGGAGCATACCATGACATCAATCAAATGTTCCACTTGGTATCAGCAAGAAAGGCTACTTGAGAAAAATAAAAATATAAAACTGATGTCATAGGCAACTGATTCCCAACAAGAAGTCAGAGATAATTGGTATATTGTGAAAAACTATACAAAAATGACAAATAGTAGAGTTCATTAGTGGTCAGCACAGGGTCTCATCCTCTTCATGCTTTTATCTGGTATCACCCCAGAGCTACAAAGCTATATACATTTGACTACAGATGGCAAAAAAGGGTTGTTATTGTAATTCAAGGCTACTCAGTTCAAAGTGTTATTGTATATCAGGTCTACTCACTTCAAAGTGGCCTAAACTGAAGTAACATTTGGGTCACCAAAAGTTAAAGAAGATCCCATTCTAAATATTGCAAAGTAATGCACAATTTTTCTGGGGTGCAGAAGACAAATATAAGCATATGACAGGGGGAACTGTCCTGGGAACAACAGAAGAACAAGAAGACACTGACTTAAGTTATAGACACACACAGACTTGAGAAACAGCTACAGCTCAGACAAGACAGACGTGCATTAAGGATCACCAGAATGCAGGGTTACATCTGTAGATGACCTGATGCTTTCCTTTGCCAAGTTCTTATGGGATCATAACTAGAGTGCTGTATCTAATGCACAACACCCTATAGGAAATTTGAAACTTACCTACTGAAAATTGTCAAGGTGTGGTAGAAAACAAGAAGACAGGTTTAGGAAGCTAAACTTGTATAGACTGGATTACAGGTTAGACAAAGGTAGTATGACATGGACACAAAGGAGGAAGAAGCCAACACATTGGTAATATGGAAGCAGATTACATATTTTCCTTTCTAGCAAGAGCGGCAAAACCTTAAAGCAAATTGTGCAGAGCATAATTGATTCACAGTCACTCGGTACACTTAAAGCAGCATATGGCTCCTTTATTTTGGGACGCAGGCAAGGAGTATAAGCACCATGGGAGTTTGATGCATTTTAGATGCACTTGATACATCTCTTCTTCTTCTTCTTCAGAGTTACTTCTGCTGTCTCTTATGTATGTAGCTCATTTTTGTCTGTTTCATTTAAAGTTAGAAACTTCTATCAATTATCTTCAACCTTTTGTAAGGCGAAAAGAAATATGACTTGCTCCAGTTTGTACATATTGTTTGGCACAACCCATGCTTTCTTACTGTTGTAATTTATTTATTTATTTGATTTGCTTGCCTTTGATTCCTTGGAAAGGATGACAGGGCAAAGATGCTTTTTAGTAAAGGCCTGGGGAGAAAAATAAATAAATAAATATATATATATATATACATACACATATAGTTTAACAGCTGGTCATCATGTTAGCTGCATTATATAGTATTTACAGCATGCTAAAGTTACACATACCTAAGGAACGTTCAGAAAGTCACACTGAAATTTTAGCACACAAACAACAGATGAGGCATATGCATGCTTTGTCCAACCAGCTATTCACTTGAAACATGTAAGCTTCTATCAAAGGGTAAGGATTTTATTATACTTAACTTGATATGGCTGAGTAAGGAGGAGACATAACTAATGGTGCTGGTGCAAAGGTAAGACTGTTTTCTGATGGGTAGGATGCACTGAAAGTTAATGTAGTCATATTTGTAATTTGTTTTCCTATAAAATGAAAACAGAGACTAAACCATTATTTTCCACAATGGTCTGTTAAGATGTTTTTGTTTTGCAGTGCCAAATGGCCCATAACATGACATACAAAATAAACAAATGTCTTCAACTTTTTATTCATTTTTATGAGGATGACTGAAAAACAATGACTTACGGTTCCGCGATCTACAGTTACAATATTCATCTTCAATGAAAATGAATTTCTTTTCAGTACTTTAATCTGCATTGCAGGATTTACTGCAACATCAGAAATTAATTCATACACTACCATCAACAAATATCTGTGATAATATTATTTCATTTAATTTTGCTTCAAAGAATATGTTTTAGAGCCTTGAAGTTAAATAATCCTAGTTTCGGCCACAGATGATTTGTTTTTGTGCATGATTTTATACCCCAAGATTTCTAATGATCTTCAAAGAATATATATATTTTGTAAAGATACTTCCATAAAGTGACCATCTGAGAGCATTTTCAATGCTGCTTTCGGTGATCAGCAAACCCTGATGGAATGTTTATTATCATCTGTTAGGAGTTCAGTGAGTTTAAGAAGAGGATGTACAGTCAGAAAAACTGCAGGGGTTGATAAACTACTTCCCTGTCCCCTCACCATTAGTTTGCAATATATATATATATATATATATATATATATATATATATATATATATATATATATATATATACACACATGTGGAGTATAAGCAACTGTGTTACACAGTGATGCTGTATTTCTTATCCTTGTTTTACCAATATAGTAGAAACCTAAGTGTTATTCTGTCTGTTACACAGAATGCAATCAGAAATAGTCACATAAAATCAAGGTGTACAATTTCATACCTGCCACCTTAACTATTACGTTATGCTATTTGGTTCAGCACACCCAAGCGCACACACACACACACACACACACACACACACACACACACACACACACACACACACACACACACACACACACACACACACACACACACACACACACACACACACACACACACACACACACACACACACACACACACACACATATATATATATATATATATATATATATATATATATATATATGTATATAAAATATGGTTTACCATGATAAGGTCAAATGCACTAACATCAAACGTGCATTCGACCGAAAAATAACATCTAAACCTAAAAAAAAAAGGAATGCTGAAAATAGTGTGCATGAAAAAGTGCATTCCATAATATCGATATTCCCCTGTTACAGATACAACAGTTAGCTCACCGCTACTATTTTTCAGGGGGGCTATGCCCCTCTGCACCCCCAATGTGGGGGGCTCTGCCCCAACACCCCCCTATTTAAATATGCCAACTCCGAGATCACACTACAGTGAGGAAATGGGCTACTTCCCTGTTCCTCACTGAAGCACAACCTCCCTCCACAGTCTCAATACGCACTTTTTCGACTAACCTCGTTTGACCGCTCGTCATTCGATTTCCTGCCCCATATGAATCATCACTTTGCACATCAGCTGTTCGACGTCCTGCACTTTGAGTAAGTGACATCAACCCTATATATATATATATATATATATATATATATATATATATATATATATATATATATATGATCGAACGTTAGAAATAACGAATGATGTTGATCTACTATCGAACCCAAATGCATGAAACCACAAAATGTTGAAGGAACGGATCAGCAAATGTTTTCACAGGGAAAAAATGTATTGATCCAAAAAAAAATGTACAGGCAAAATAAACTGGGGGACTTCACCCCCACACCCACCGATGTGAGAGCTGTGCCCCCACATCCACCCACCTTAAATATACCAACTCCAAGATCACACCACAGTGAAGAAAACAGCAAAGTTTAGAGAACAGCCAGCGAATTTTTTTCCCTGGGAAAAAAATTCACTGATCTGTTGCTTTGATATGCTGTGGTTTCGTGCATTTGTGTTCGACAAATGAGCGTTCGCTATTTCTAGCATTCAATCATGTAACAGGAACATATACATATATATATATATATATATACACACATATATATATATATATCTATACATATATGTATATATATATATATATATATATATATATATATATATATATATATGTGTGTGTGTGTGTGTATATATATATATGTGTGTGTGTGTGTGTGTGTGTGTGTGTATATATATATATATATATATATATATATATATATATATATATATATACATAAAACTAAGGAAAGAATTATAGTTCCCTTTGTTCACTGCAGCCCCTAACTTTAAATCTTTACTCAGGTACCATTCCAGTTTCTAATGAAAAAACATCAATGTAACTGCATACATTTGGAATAATCACAACATAGAAGCAGTCTTAATGAATTGGTGTTGGGAAAACTGTTTTTTTTTTTTGGAAGCCATCTTTCTGGTAATCATTTTTCTTCCCTGCTCCCTCCAAGGATTAAAGGATTTCTTCTTAATGTTTGAACATAATGTTAAGTGTGTCTGTTGCATAAATGGAGGGTTTAAGAAACATAAATGTAGCTTAGGATTTGTAATCTCTCATTAAACAAACTAAAAGGAGTGCATTATCTGATGTCCTAGTCTGCGGTGCCATTTTTCAAGAGGAAGTAAATGCAGCTGACCCAAACCATACCTGGGCATAATGACCCTCAGTCTCATATGTCTGTCACAGTCAATACTGATAATAAACTACTTGATTTATTGTACAAAGAAATTCAGTAGTAATAGTACATTATAAACAAGGAAGATTGTGTCCCATAGCTGATATGCAAAAAATGCTCTGACTTTATTTAGCTTGCTTCAGAAATGTCATTATTTTCGTTTGTATTAAACTCATAAAAAAATGCAATTATGATTGTTTAACAGTTTTAGGGAACATATGTTGCATTGCATAAAATCAAACAATTTTTTATTGTTGCAATAAATGTGAGAAGTATCATGTTTTGGAATAAACATGTTAATTAATAAATAAATAAGTTAGAACTGTAAAAGAAATCCATTAATGCACAGTTGAAAATCTGCTGTGAATTCTAACTGAATATTTCTTAGCAGACATTGATTTCAAAATTAATTGTTCAATCAGCATTTTCATATTTTGAAATTATTGCAATATTTGTGGCACATGTGCTTCATACAATGTAATAAAAACATTTTTAATGCAGTTAAATTGCATTTCTCAGTTGCTCAATATGTTAACCATCGGCTTAATCTCAAAAGCATTAGAATCTAGAAGCCAGGAAATATAACATGCACTACACCTTTGCAAGCATGTTGGGTAATGCGAGGAACTTAAAATTAAAATCTAGGCAATCTGTACATAAAAGTTATTAAGTAAGTCTTTCTGTCTTTGTATAACACTATGTATCAGATAATTGGGAAAAAAAATATTTTTTTTTGAATTGTCAGTAACACATTTCCAGCAACGGTGTCATATCTACATATTTACTGAAGAATACAGATACACATTCTACCAAAATTTGTTTTTGTAGATTAGTTACAATAATTTTCAGCATTGGAGTTTTCATTGACAAGGTGTAGCAATACAAAAAACACTTTTTATTAGTCTTACTGGACTAAATTTCTTCTTTGCTAAGCATTATACTTAAGCAGCCATTAGATTAATACAATCTCTATTTAGCAAATGTACATCTCTTAGTGTAATAATGCTTTACATGCCTTGGTGGTTTAAAATGTAAAATATTATGGTACAAAGAAGAGGCACAATTCTTGTAGCTTAAGCAAATACAAAACACTCCAAGAAGGCTTCTGTCTCAGGTTCCCATATTAAGGTTTTGTCTCCCATGAGCATATTTTATAACTTAATCAGCACCATAAAAGCTTTCACACTTAATCTAATGTTTGCTTTGGTCTTTACAGCAGCTGCTTTGCAGATACATAGCAAACAAAACTAGAATTAAGGGCATCCCATTTAAATCCATCACAAGGAAAAAACAAAAGATAAATCATCACAAGGAATTACATAGGAGAATGACTTTGGATAGGATAATCCATTATACACTATTTACCAGACCCAAAGAAGCACTGTATCTACATATTTATAAAGGGATTACATTAACATCCAAAAGATTATTTATTAGTACTTTTCTCTGGCACTGCTCTTGTTGGATAAAGTAAAGCTAAAATTTCACAATGAGTTTAAAAAAAATGTATTACATATTGAAAGCTTACAATTAAGATTTTATTTATAAAAGAAGTGTAATGTATGGAGTTTATCTAGACTTTTCATATTTTTTTTTATTCTGGAAACAGAGGCGAATCCTAATAAATGGAAGTTAACATGCACAAGAAATTACAAGATCTTCACTGCTGTATGTCAGTCAGCCAATCACAGATCCTAGTCTGTGTGGGAGTCTGTTGTTTATGAATCTTCAAAACACTGTGCTGGAGATGAAATTAGATGGCACGGGACAGAAGTAATACTAGGACAGGCAATATAATATGTCTGTTAGTTTATTTGTATACGTGAACCAGATAGAGCAGCTAAGTCTGTAAGGTCATATTTTAGTCATTGCTTAGGATGCCAGTTCATAATGAATAGAAGAATGTTTGGCAAATTACTGAGAAAAATCAATTGATTTGCCTGAACTAATGCAATGAGACATTTAATGGTGACCTTATCACTAGAAAAAGCAGGAGGAAGTTTAGTTTAACATTTTATCTGGAAGATAGTACTTCAAAATCTCAATGCACTCACCCTAAAACAGTCTGTGCTTTAAAACTAAGAAATGGCTGTCCTATAAGGTTCCCCATAGCACATTTTTAAATGATATAAACATAGGTTTGGAAATACATTTATAATAAGGAAAAGCTGCTGCTAAAAAACACACCACTTCAAAGAAGTCAGAAAAGTAATTATTTCCAGTTTTTCTTTCAAATCAAATATACCATCTTGTGAATATTACTTTTCCATCTGAGAAAATCATAAAAATAACATACCACAGTGCTGAAATCTGTATTCCCCTTTCAGTACAAAATTAAGATAAAACTAAGTTTTCTTGCAGATAGGTATCTGTCCTCCCACACTCCATGAAGAAGAAGAAAATGAAGAAGAAAAATAGAGCTAAGTTCAAGCAAGACTTACTTGGGAACAAGTTGAACCAAAAGCATTTATAGAAAAATATTTACAGTAAGGTTTGACATCTGTAAATGACCCTCCTACTATGTGTTATTAAATATTTTAGTGCCTTATAATTAATTCTTTCTGAGAGTTGTATGCAAACTGGTGGTTCTGTTACCCATAAGAAGCTGTTTTGCCAGGATACCCCTTGATTTTTGGGGTAACACTTCCAAGTTAGCAGTGTAGAAGCATACAGGGTTATATACACTAAGGGTGCAGTTATTACCTTAGTATAGCAGTCATACCATGCAAGGGCTATTTGACACACTGTTTCCATTTCTGCCTTTGCAGTTAAGCATCTTGAATCATGCAGGTTCAGCAAAGAAGTATAAGTATTTCAGCTTTCCAACAGATTTTTTTCTCTCAAAATAATGTATGATGTACACCAGGAAATGAATGCTGATAATGCACTTTCTGTAACTGAAGCACAGCTGTTTTCATTATTCCAAGAAAAGAAGAAGAAGTAATGGCTAAATTTAAATACAATTCTGTATGATACTATTGCATCTATCTATATGATGAGTGACAGCTTGACACTATAATGGTAATTACTTTGACAGCACATAGTAATAGGTGTCTGCCACACAATTACGGATCACTGCGGGTTACTGTAAGTCACAGTGTATGTATGCAAATTAATGTTGCTAGGGCATTTGATGACAAATTGATTTCTGTCAGCTGAATACACTTCTTGTATGCACACATCAAAAATTACATTTATTTCTAATAACTTCCCCAGTATTCATCTCTGATATTCCTGTAATGAAAATTCAAGGTATATGTGACTGTTAGTAAACTGCAGTTCATATTTCTGTACACAGTTGTCAGTTTATGAAAGAATCTTTTAAACGCAGTTCTTTCATGAATCTTTGAACAATAATGTAAGGCCATTATGTCAACAGTAAATTCATACTACATGTACCTTTCAGTATAAATGCATAGACTTGTGCAGTCCTTCATTTAGTTATTCTTTTCCTTTATGTATTCTTGCCCCAGGCCAACAATCAAGCATCCCCCATCTGATTCAGCCCATTCATTCCTCCATAATAGGAACATAGCCGATATATAGCACTGGGAAGGAGGACGGCCTTTGTGAGAGTTCATCATTCAGGCAGCCATGATAATTAATTGTGCTCCAGTCAGGATCCTGGCAATGAGGGCATATTTAGCATCTCTGCTAACTCACCTCTGGTGGTGGTGTGAGGACTCACATTATGACAGAGACTGCCTATTCCTTTCTACCATTTGTGTTTCTGTGTGTGTGTGTGTGTGTGTGTGTGTGTGTGTGTGTGTGTGTGTGTGTGTGTGTGTGTGTGTGTGTGTGTGTGTGCATGCACACTCATGTGCGTTCACATGCAAAGTGGGTCAAGCAGTGCTTGTCTGCCATCATAATTTGTGTTTTTTGTCTTAAAAGTCAACATACTGAGATAAGAGATATTACAAATCTCCTACAATTTACGGCCTATGGTTTTTTATATTGTCCTTTTGTAACATTGTTATCTTGATCAAAACCATTCTTTTGGGTATACTAGTTGTAAGACATGCAATTGCTTGGTTCCATTGACAACTATGTAGTAAAACAAAATGGTAGGGGTAGGTAATTATTGAACAACTTACTAAAATGTCCATCTTTGGACAGTTGTCCAGTTGAACCAACCAACCTAATGTCATTCTTTGTCTTCTTTTGTTTTTCTTTGCATTTTTATCTGCTATGACCTATACAAACATACAGGTAATCTCTTATGTTTTCTTCTCTTCATATAGTCACAAATTGTATGATGAAAGGGTAGCATTAATCATCTGTTGCACCTAATTATATGTGCAAAATGTTTATGTAACCAAGATGAAAATAGTATATACATTGTGGAAAATTAAAATATATAGTGTATTGTCTATATATGTGAATACTGGAGCTTTTCTCCCTTGGCCTCCACTGAAAAAGGGTATTTATCCAAGTCGGACTTTCACAGTCAACAAGGATAAATAAATATAAATAAATAAATACAAATTGTGCTGCCAAGCCTGGGATCAGCATTATTATATGTATGTATCACTAATAGGGCATGGGTGTGTTTTTAACAAAGAGTTGGTATTATTTTAAGAGTGCAAAGTGGAAATGTTTCTTGACCATACTGGAATAAAGATAAAAATGAGACTGCCATGATTAAATGTGTAGGCTGTGGGGAAGAGCAGAATAAGACTGTAGTCAGAGGAAAGGACTTGTACAACAGATAATTTTTACTCTGTATTCACGTCGAAATAAATATTACTTTGGCATATGTGGTCTTTACCATCAAACATAACATGAAGGCATACATAACTTATTTAAAACTGTTTTAAATGTAAAGAAAATAATTTTATACAGATTTTAAAAAAGAAAAGCATAAGAATAACCATCTAGTCTGAACAGTGAAATACTATACATATTTTATTTTTTTCTTAAATATTTCACTATTCCTTTTAAAACAATGAAACAGTAGTCCTGCTATCCAGCCAGTATACACACGTGCAACCCCAATAACTTGGCTATTGGCACAGATAAGCTTTACCATGTGTATTGCTGTTGTATAGCAAACAATATCAAACAATGTTTTGTCACAGTACAGAGGATTATGATATAGTCATTAATCCTAACCAATTTGTTAATGTGTTTAAGACATGAATTCAACAAATTCACCTCAAGAGTTGAATTTTTTGAATTTCAAGAACACATTTACAAAATTGTCATCTGAAATATCTTAAAAGTAACATACCACAGTGGTGAAATCGATATTGTTTCTTTGACCCTGTAGCTGTTATATAACATTAGTCATAATTTTTTGTAATGCATGAGAAGTTGTAACTGTCTCTATGCAGTATGAGTTAAAAAGTCAAAACAAAACGTGTCTAAGAGCTTTAAAAGCTATCACATACTTTGCACTGCCAAAGTAGTGGTATTCAGAAGCAAAGTGCACTTCTTATGAGTGAAGAATTGTAAGAGCTGTCGGACTATTCCCATCCCATGCTACAGTGATAGCAGTAGGCATGCCCACATTCCTGCCACAGTGACAGCAGAAATAGGCATGTTATCCCTGTCCACATTCCAGCCACAGTGATGGCAGCAATAGCCATGTCATCCCTGCCCACATTCCTACCACAGTGATAGCAGCAATAGGCATGTTATCCCCAGCCACATTCCTGCCACAGTGATAGCAGCAATAGGCATGTTATCCCTGGACACATTCCTGCCACAGTGATAGCAGCAATAGCCATGTCTCCCTGCCCACATTCCTACCGCAGTGATAGCAGCAATAGGCATGTTATCCCTGTCCACATTCCTGCCACAGTGATTGCAGCAATAGGCATGTCATCCTCGTCCACATTCCTGCCACAGTGATTGCAGCAATAGGCCTGTTATCCCTGTCCACATTCCTGCCACACTGATAGCAGCAATAGGCATGTTATCCCTGTCCACATTCCTGCCACACTGATAGCAGCAATAGGCATGTTATCCCTGGCCAGATTCCTCCCACAGTGATAGCAGTAATGGGCACGTTATACCTGTCCACATTCCTACCACACTGATAGCAGCAATAGGCATGTTATCCCAGTCCACATTCCTCCCACAGTGATAGCAGTAATAGGCATGTTATCCCTGTCCACATTCCTACCATAGTGATAACAGTAATAGGCATGTTATCCCTGTCCACATTCCTGCCACACTGATAGCAGCAATAGTCATGTTAACCCTGTCCATATTCCTGCCACACTGATAGCAGCAATATGCATGTTATCCCTGCCCACATTCCTACCACACTGATAGCAACAAATAGGCATGTTATCCCTGTCTGAATTCCTGCCACAGTGATAACAGTAATAGGCATGTTATCCCTGCCCACATTCCTACCACACTGATAGCAACAATAGGCATGTTATTCCTGTCCACATTCCTCCCACAGTGATAACAGTAATAGGCATGTTATCCCTGCCCACATTCCTACCACAGTGATAACAATAATAGGCATGTTATTCCTGCCCACATTCGTACCACACTGATAGCAGCAATAGGCATGTTATCCCTGTCCACATTCCTCCCACAGTGATAACAGCAATAGGCATGTTATCCCTGCCCACATTCCTGCCACACTCATAGCAGCAATAGGCATATCGCTGTCCACATTCCTGCCACACTGATATCAGTGACATGTTATCCCCGTCCACATTCCTGCCACACTGATAGCAGCAATAGGCATGTTATCCCTGTCCACATTCCTCCCACAGTGATAGCAGTAATAGGCATGTTATCCTAGTCCACATTCCTCCCGCAGTGATCACAACAATAGGCAAGTTATCCCTGTCCACATTCCTGCCACACTGATAGCAGCAATAGTTATGTTATCCCTGTCCACATTCCTGCCACACTGATAGTAGCAATAGGCATGTTATCCCTGTCCACATTCCTACTACACTGATAGCAGCAATAGGCATGTTATCCCTGTCCACATTCCTGCCACAGTGATAGCAGCAATAGGCATGTTATCCCTGTCCACATTCCCAAGCCACAGTGATTGCAACAATAGACATGTTATCCCTATTCACATTCCTGCCACAGTGATAGCAGCAATAGGCATGCTATCCCTGCCCACATTCCTGCCACACTGATAGCAATAGGCATCAGTGCCCATGTCCACATTCCTGCCACAGTGATAGCAGTAATAGGCATGTTATCCCTGTCCACATTCCTGCCACAGTGATAGCAGCAATGGGCATGTTATCCCTGCTCACATTCCTGCCACACTGATAGCAGTACTAGGCATGTTGTCCCTGTCCACATTCCTGCCACACTGATTGCAGCAATAGGCATGTTATCCCTGTCCACATTCCTCCCACAGTGATAGCAGCAATAGCATTTTATTCCTGTCAATGTTCCTGGATCACTGTGCTGATGGCTGGTGATGATCATTCCATCATATACCTCCTATGCTGCTGACCATGGAACTTCCTGTTCCAAAATATCTCTGCCTTGCTGTAACTGTTTGCATGCTGTAATACTGACCACACTGCAAATGTTCTGCTGCATGTTCCAGGGTCATATTGCTGTGCCAAAAAATAAAAGTTTAATAATGCATTTTTTGGCGTAGTTGTGTATTGTAAACTTTGTTGCCATACAGCACTGTTCATTGGCTACTTCATATTGTGTGCACCACCAGAGACATATAGACAGGAGAAGCTAGCCTTTATCAATCCAAACACATGTACAGCAATAGCTTGGATCCATGAAAGATCAGTGTGGTATGCATTCTCTGCTATGATCTGCAGGTTTCTAATGTCATTTACCATGGCTCCAGGGCATAACTGTCATTGCCAATAAGATAGCACTGTAGAAAATCACTTCACATAAACTGCTGATATAAATTTCACATGTGCCAGATGTGGGAGTTGTTGGCACTACCTTGGTGGCCTGCTTGTGTTTTATATATGATGACCGTGCATTGCAGACCACATGGTATTTGACAGAGTAGAACCTGTTATAGTTGATTTACCATTTCCTGTGATCCCCAGACAGGGACTTTATTGCAATTTGGCTAAGGATTACCAGGATTTTCAGGGTTGCTACAAGATATAAGAAAAGATGGATGTCAGATATGCTTTCTTAGACTTAAGTTTAAGATTTTTAATGACAAATAACATTTAAGATGTTCTTCGTCTTCCCTTGCTGCAGTCCTGACTATTGGGTATAGTCCGCGTCCCAGTCGGCCCGAATACCAGAGTATAAGGCTGACGTCGGTCATGGCGCCTTAGACTGACGTCACATGACCGCATGGTCCGATGCAGAAGCAATTTTGCGAGTGCAGGTTGGCGTTCTGAGATTTTCGTTTTTCTTGCCTCAGTATTTAACGGATGTCAGAAAAAGTGAATAACTGTATTTCTTGTGGGAAGCAGATAGGATTATCATACGTTGTGTATACCTTGTTTAGGGCCTGAGCACGGCGTTGTTGGTTGCCGCTCTTGTGCTAGATTTGCGCACTATTAAGAGGAGGCTTGATTGTGCTAGATTAGTGTTTGGGAAACGTTGCAATTATAATATGCCGTCGGATGCTCCGGCGCCCGCTTCATCAGAAGCGCAAGGACAAAACAGTGAAGCCTAGGGGTGAGGAACCGGCAGTCCCGGACGTCGGTTCTTTAGCAGGGCCAGAGGTTTTGCCAGGAGTCTCTATGGAGTCTGGAGGCAGATACTTTACTGTTACAGGATGTGCCCTCTCAGGAGGTAGGCCAGGCTGAGGGGCTTCTCAGGTAACTGTTCCCCTCTCTTCCCAAGGTAGCTAGGGCCTCTCCTTCTGTTGCCAAAGCTTCTTTTAGAGGTAGGCCAAGTTCAGCTTCTGTGGGGGCTTCTCCTAGCATTTCGGGCTCTGTGCCTAAGAAACATATGCTTAAAATGGCAGAAGATTTGATTACTCTGATTAGAGGTTCTATGCCCCGCCTGATAAGAGGCCTAGGGTGGAACAGGAGTTTGATAGTTTTGAACAGTGTTCACAGGCTTCAGAGTCTTCTGTGGAAGACTTGCAAGAGTTCTACTTATTCTGATTCTGATGTGGATGATTCCACTCCTACAGCTTCTCCTCCTGAGGATTTTTCATTTTCAGAGACTCTTCACTCCATGAGGGAGCACTTTAAATGGGAAGGCCAAGATTACTCTGATTCCAGGAAAAGACTTAGAATTCTTGTTTTACCCCAGCATAGGCCCTTGGCTATTCCTCCTGTGTTGAATGTGGTGGAGGATGTTTTTGCAGAGGCTTCCTGACCCTGACTCCTTGCCTCCTGCTCCTGTTAAGCCTGATAGGTATTATAGGGTGCCAGCTCATAAGTATTTGTTTAAGAGTCCCAGGACCCAGAAACTGTTTCTCAGGGGCCTAAAGGTGTTAAAGCTTCTGTGGTTAAAAATCCTGTACCCTCTGATAAAGAGGCAAGGGCTTTGGATAGGTGGGGTAAGAAAGTATACTTCTTCCACTCTAGCCATGAGGCGTTGAATTGTCAGTTTCATATGCTGAAATATCAGAATTATCTCCTTTCACAATTGAAATCTAAGGTGGATGCTTTGGCGGAAGGTATTGAGTGTAAAGAATTGCTGGATTTGGTTCATGTGTCTGAGCAAGTGGGTAAGCATTCTTTGCAGTGTGGTTTTGATGCTGTTCAGGCCTCCTCGAGGGTGGCTGCTACTAGTTCTGTTCTTCGCAGACATGCCTGGTTGAAGGATCAGAATTTAGCTGAGCATGTTAAGACCAGGATTTTGGATGCTCCTTTACAGTCTGATGTGTTGTTTGGACCGCCTGTGGAAGCAGTTTTAAAGAAAATGGAGGACAAAGCTAAGTCTATGCAGACTGTTAAAGATTTTGCAGGTGCAGCCTCCGAAGTTTAGTAGAAATTGGCCTGCTAAGGGGTGGACATATCCTGCTTATGGTTCCCAGTCTAGGGTTAGGTCTAGACGTGGTAGGGGCAGGGCTCAAGGTTCGAGGCCTAGATCAGACAGTTCACCTGCTCAGACTTCTGGTGAGGGCAGGGGTCAGTCCTTTCGTAAGCAGAACCAATGACCTGCCTTTTCAGCTGCCAGTGGATTCTCGCCTGGCAGCTCCTTTGGGAGGAAGATTGTCTCTTTCAAAGAAAACTGGGATTTAATCACTCAAGACAGATGGGTGCTGGATATCATTCATCACGGTTACAGATTTTATTTCCACACAATGCCCCTTTCAAAGGCATGCCAGATGTTCCTCCTCCACAAAGAAAAGAGGCTCACAAGCAAGTTTCTCAGTTACTCCAGATAGGGGCCATTCAGCCAGTCCCTGTATCAGAAAGGGGCTTGATTTTATTCTCGCCTGTTCCTAGTACCAAAGAAGGGGAACATGTGGAGACCAATTTTGGATTTATCTATCCTCAACACTTATCTGGACATTCCCAAGTTCAAGATGTTGACGTTACAGCAACTGTTACCTCTGCTGGGCAAGGATCACTGGATGGTAACTTTGGATCTCAAGGAAGCTTACCTTCATGTGCCTATAAGGCTAAGTTGCAGAAAGTATCTGCGGTTGAGATTTTCATTATCAGTTCTCTGCATTGCCCTTTGGCTTATCTACTGTATTCACAAAGGTTCTGGCTCCAGTGATAGCTTACTTCAGGCTTCAAGGCATTCAAATCTATCCTTACTTGGACGATTGCCTGATTCTGGCTCAAGAAAAGGAAGACCTTCTACAGCATCTGGAATATGTCATAGCAGTGCTAAGATGCCTAGGGTATTCTGTGAACGAAATAAAGTCCAGTCTAGTACCCTCTCAAGACATGTGCTTTCTGGGTGTGAGACTGAATACAGCAGCCCAGATGGCCTTTTTAACCCCGGACAAACAAAAGAGTCTGTCACTTTAGATGTACACAGGCAATTGCGTTATTATTTGAGCAGGACTAAGACTTTCAGGCAGTCTCAGCAGTTACTTGTTTCTTTTGCTTTGAGTTCACAGGGCAAGCCTGTGTCAAAACAAACTATTTCTACGTGGATTGGCTTTTGCATTGCATTTTGTTATTCCCATCATGGCAAAGAGGTTCCAGCTGGGATTAGGCCTCATTCCACTAGGGCTACTGCCACTTCAACAGCATTTCTAAGGGGGGTGGCAACTAAGGATATTCTGGAAGCAGCTACTTGGAGTTCAGTGCATACTTTCTCTAGGCATTATCACCTGCCTATATACTCTAAGACTAGGGCTGGTTTTGCCACAGCTGTTTTACAAGGCATGTTGTCAGCTCCTGCTACTTTATAATTTGCCAGCCTCCTTACCTCTGCTTTGGGATTCTACCCAATAGTCAGGACTGCAGCAAGGAAGACGAAGAACATAGTACAGTTTTGTACCTACCATAAATGTAGATGTTCGAGTTCCCTTTGCTGCAGTCCTCTCGAGGATCTCTTGTTGCAGTCCAATTACCCTCCCTCCTTCCTCTGTGTTTTGGGGTGGTTGTGTAGGTGAGTTTACATATATATATATTTTTTGTACATATTGTTGTATATTGTACATGTTTTTTTGCTGCAGTTTGTTTTTGGTACTTGTTTTGGGTCTTCGGACATCTGGGGCAAGAAAAGATTGAGGAAATGTGCGTCGGTCATGCGTAGTACCTGACGCATTGAGCGTCGTCTACAAAGGCGCCATGACCGTCAGCCTGCCTACTCTGGTGGTGACCGAACCGGGACTGGGGGACTATACCCAATAGTCAGGACTGCAGCAAGGGAATCCTCGAACATCTACATTTATGGTAGGTACAAAACTGTACTATATTAAGTACTGACATAAAGATACTTCACTGGATTAAAGGAAAATATTTTACAGATAATACAATATGCAAATTGCAATACAGTGAGTAAAAATGTTTAAGATTACTAGATAGTATAATTTTTTTGGAAAGAACTGCAGTGAAAAATAAGTAATTTACTTTTTATGCATGCATCTAATGGCCCATATGTTTACAATGTAAACATTATATTGAAATTATTTATTGCATGCTCATTGGAAGCAAAAGAGACATTGTGAATATTCACAACAATATTTCTATGCTTTTTATATTGTACTACTTTGTATATACAATATATTGTATTGTATTACTGATTCAAGGCAGAGAATGTCCATCTAGGATGTCAGTATATCTAAAGCCACTTAAAAGTTAATCAGTTATAGGAATTTTGTTATTTTAGATGCAATAGACACTGGCTATGAGAAAGTATATTTGAGGTAACATAGTGATACACAAGTTAATTAAATCAGTAGTTTTAAATGGGGTAAGGTAAATATACAAGCATGTTTTGAGAATATTTTAATTATGCCTAAAAAACACCAGATTGACACAATTTCTTTTTCACAAGAGCTATTATGATTCAATGTGATTTTTGATATTTTTGTGTCTTTTTTTCACAAAGTTAAAATGTGAACAGATATACCAAGACAGGCTGTTAAATTGCTAGGACATCAAAGACTACAAAACATTTTATTATCACAGTGATGGTGAAATAAAATATTAAGTGCATGTTAATCAAATGATTTTAGATTTGACTTCTAACCAATTAGCAATTGTTAATTTTGCACATGAAAACTTGACTATCTTGTACTTCACAATAATAGTGAAATGGTGACATCTTATTTCACAGTTAATGTGTCAGGAAGCTACAGCAAGTATTTAGTATATTTGACAGTTTACAACGGTCAAGTTAACTTGAGTTTGACAGAGAATTTCATCATTAGAACATTTATGGGCAACTGTATAGAAACCTTCATTTTTGGTAACTAATATGTCTTGGTAATTCATCATATATTTTCAAATGGGAGTTAAGTTATTCTTGCAGATAAATTACTTTTTTTCTACACTGCAATTACAAGTCAGACTGACATATGATAATGCTGCAATACAGGACATCCTTAAGTTTGTAACAGAATACACTGAATAAGAAAATGAAAGAATGCAAAAAAATCTTATATTAGATTCATGATGACATGACCAAGGATTGTTTTTCTGTCAATGGGCATGAAATGAGCATTTTTGTCTATTTGCAGACATGTGACAATGGAGATTAAGAAAGTTCTGACACATTATGATTTTATCTGTGTGACAGCAGGGAGAGCACATGACAAGAACTTGACCTCATTTGATTGTTTTTATAAATAATTTTATTTTAAATGATGATGAAGGCTGGGCTTGTGCTTACATTATAATGATTTGCAATCTTACTTTTAGTTGAGCGAGTACCATCTTGTTAACTGCAATAACTATATCACTAATAGAATATCATGGAAAATATATTATGTAAATAAATACACATTTCATCTTAAGATGTCTAATTCTACTATTATTTTCAAGGACAACTGGCTTTTGTTACAGTGCATCATTGTTCCATTCTCTCTCTAGAAAAAGATCTATATGTATTGTTTCCATAACATCCTTTTTTCATTAGCTATTCTGAAAGCTATTACATCTATTATGTTGGGATTGCAAAGTCATCATCTTTTCATTTCTAAATCCCAAATATTTAGCAAAAACTTCAAATATCTGGTAATTAAATATGGAGCATTTTCATTCCTGAGTACCTGAGATTTATTTATTTTATTTTATTTATTTTATTTTACATTTATTGACTGGGCTAGTCCAGCTGGATACATTTCCATTTTCAGCAGAGGCTCGAGGAGAAAAGCTCCTTGAGAGTACAGAACAATATTTTACTTAAATCAAAAAATAAAACAATTCAAAGTTTCTTCACTGACTGTTGTAATTCTTGGAATTTCAGCTCATGAAAATGGAATTTCATAAATCAATGCCCATTTTCTTTGGTGATTTTATACCATGTGTGATGCCTGTGCACTGGCCCAGCAATCAAGCAGCCTCAATCCTCTCCACTAACACCAGTAAGAGGTGTCCATATAGGGAAAGGATAATAAATACACACACAGTAAACTACAATTTCCCTTAAGAGTACACAGAGATCACAGTCAGTCTGGGGCTGGTTTCTCCCTTTCTCTCCAGGTCCCCAAAAAGACTTCCCACTGGCACAGCTATAGGGTCCAGATCTCAGCCTAGTGGTCAAGCTAAAACCTCCAGCACCCTCTCTGTCCAACCAGTGCTTCATGTCCCTGCCCAGGTAGCTGACACACACACACTTGAGATAAGAGTTGTATACAATCACATAGACACTCCTGGGGAAGGCTGGCACAAGCTCTCCAGCTGTGCCCCTTTTCCCAGACTATACAGTACAAATCACTGCCATCACCCAGCTAATATTTATTAGCTACTCAAAGACCCTTATGAAAGGTGTCCAGTTATTACTGCGCAAGATTATTATCCAAATGGTAAGTGCAACCAAACAGACAAGACATATTTGGAGTGACTTGGTCCAATATCACTATATATATGCAATGTACTCTTAGAGCTTAAATTACATCTACACATAACAGCCACAGTTGAAAGGTTTAAAAATATTTAGTAATAAATAATAAAAACACAAGACAATACTTCTTACTACACAGTGCTAGTCATGAGTTCAGAGATCACAGAGAAATACTTAAAATAATACAGTAGCAAACATTCTGGCATCACAGAAAAGCAAACTAGTCTAATCTTCCTATTTCCTAGCCATATCTAAAAGAAAAACAGTTCTAAAATCCTACTTACAAATGGACACAGGCAGTGCTGAGTTGAATGTTCTCAAGAAAAATGCTCTCATGCTCTCATTCTTTCTCTCCTTAAATTGATAACACAGTACCAATGATTCATTTCAGATTACATCATTTCTTTTTGGTTCCCAGGCTAACAGACTCTCAGAGGTTAATAGCCCCTTTGATCTTGCAGCTGGTCAGGATCCAGAGCAATAAAAGAAATGATACATGTGAATTCTACCCATTAACTCTGGCTTCAAAACAATAGGCAGAATTCTTTCATCCTGACATATCGGCTCTGAATTTTGACATCAAAGACAGTCATAAAATGCTTGACTTAGCTTTCTTACAGCAGAGTGCACTGTTACCTTTTTGCAGTTCAATATCCAATGCAGTCTTTTCACATTTAAGAGAACAAGCCTGTGGTTTACATTAATATTTACAAATAACAGAATTATCTACACAATTCTATCTAGCTAGGCTGCCAGCCTTTACCTATCTTCACACATCCCCCCCCCCTTGGAGAACTCAAGCTAGTTTTTCAAGTGCCCTTGAGAAATCTTGCTTGAAAGGGTTAGGTCTATCTGAGTATACCTTACCCAATTCCCTGTCTTAAGAGCCCATCTGCATTGGCATTGCTAAACTCACTGTGGTGCTGCACTGACATATTATATGCGTGTAACCCTAGGCTCCATCTTGGCAACTTGGCATTTTGCTGGCTGGCTCTGTGTAACCATGTTAGGGGATTGTGATCTGTCACTACAGTGATTTTTTCCATACAGATAAGGCTGAAGTTTCTACAGTGCCCACACTATGGCTAGACATTCCTTTTCTACAGCTGCATAGCATTCCTCCCTGGGTTGGAGCCTAAGACTGAGATAAACCACTGGGTGCACTTCTCCCTCTGAAGAAATCTGGCTAAGTACAGCCCCAACCCCATGGTTCAAAGCATCCACCTGCACAGCAAATTATTTGCTGTAATCTGGACTGACTAACACAGGGGGTCCTCCCAAAGCTTCTTTAAGCTTCTGGAATGCCTGCTCACATGCTTTGGTCCATGCTATCTTATCTGGCCTGTTCTTTCTTGTCAGGTCTGTGAGGGGAGCAGCTATGGTGCTATAACTGCGGACAAACTTTCTGTAGTACCCTGCTGTCCCTAAGAATGCCCTCACCTGCTTTTTGGTAGCAGGTGCAGACCATGCTTGAATGGCTTCTACTTTGTCAGGTTCTGGCCTGATCTTACCACTCCCCACTCTATGTCCCAGGTAGAAGACTTTTGCCATACCCAGCTGACATTTGCTCAGCTTAATGGTCAACCCTGCCCTCTGTAGTCTTCCCAGCATGTCCCTGACATGTTGATGGTGCTCTTGCCAGAATGGCTGTAGATGGCAATATCATCTAGGTAAGCAAGGGCAAACCCTTCTGCTAGGATATGCTCTACCAGCCTCTGTAATGTTGCTGGGGCATTTTTCATCCCAAAAGGCATCTTTGTAAACTCATACAAGCTAAAAGGAGTCACAAAGGCTGATCTCTCTCTAGCACTGGGAGTCAAGGGCACCTGCCAGTATCCCTTGATAAGATCAATGGTTGTAAGATACTTAGCCCCACCCAGCTGTTCTAGGGCCTCGTCTGTCCTAGGCATAGGGTAAGCATTGGACTCTGTGTGACTAATTTCCTGTAGCCCACACAGAACCTGGTGCTGCTATCTTTCTTTGGACTAGCACCACTGGGGAGGCCCAGAGATTGTTGGACTCCTGAATTACCCCAAGTTCCAACATTTCCTGTATCTCCTCCATCAGAATCTGTTTGACTCTCTCAGGCACCCTATAAGGGGCCTGCCTAATAGGCCTTTGGAGTCCTGTATCCACCTAGTGCTGCACCAGGTGAGTGCACCCTGGTTTCCCAGTGAACATGTCCTCAAACACCTGTAACACTGCTCAGATTATTTGAACCTGGGTAGGAGATAGCTGCTGGGACATTGCTACCCTTTCCACTGAGGTATCAGTCCGAGCCTCACTGAGGAGATCAGTCACCAGATCTCCCTCAGACTCCTCCTGCAATCCACTGCAAATTCTGAGCACAAGGGCCTCCCTATCATGGTAAGGTTTCATCATGTTAACAGGGTACGATTTGTGCCCCTGCCTCTTGCCTAGCAGTTCCACCATGTAGTTAACATCACTTACCTTCCTTACCACCTTGTAGGGTCCCTCCCAATCTGCTTGCAGCTTGTTGTGTCTCACAGGAATGAGGACCATTACCTGCTGCCCTACAGTGTACTCTGTAGCTAGAGCATTTCTGTCATGCCATACGTTTTTCCAGGGGCGGCTCGTGCTATTGGACTGCCAGACTGCAGCCCTCCCACCTACAAAAAACAAAAGAAAAAAAAAATCTGTGAAACAAAAAATCAAGTCCCGACTCCTTTGCGCATGCGCGGACACATTGGCGAACTCGGACTGCCTTTATCAGCAGTCCAGATGCAGACAAAGAGGTACCCAGCAATCTGTGTTGTGAGATACCCAGGAATCTGTGCGGTGACGACCGCACAGAACAGAGGAGCTCCAGACTGCTTCCCCTGCAGGCAGGGCCAATGAGTGGTAAGCTGAGAAGCTCTCACAGGGATTTCACTGGGCGGGCTTCGGGAGTGGAGTATACTGCTGGACAAATGGTCGCTGGCTGGATGGGCTTCGTACATGTTCATGAAACACGAGGTGAAGGCTTGTGTGTGTCTGTGTGTATGTGTGTCTGCATAGTGTGTGTGTGTGTGTGTGTGTGTGTGTGTGTGTGTGTGTGTGTGTGTTTGTGTGTGTGTTTGTGTGCACGCTGTGTGCAACTGTGCATACCAAAGCAGGTTTTCAAAGAGACTGTGTGTTATTTATGGTAAATGGGCAAGGAAGTTGTTAGAATGTTTAAAATGGTCCATTGATGTTTACTGGAAGCAAGATGCCAGTTAAGACTAGTTTTACTGTTCACAGATTTCTTTAATGTGGAATTATTTAGATGACTTTTACTTCTTCAGAGATCATGCATATTTACTGATACTGGTGGGCTGTAGAAGTTTGAGTAGACTTTTATAATGGAAATGTTCTGAATTGGGCAGTTTTGTCATTATTGGTGCATGCATTTTGTTTCATTATTTACTGGAAAAATGTTCAAAACAATAAATTTAAAATGACCTATAACAACTATATTGTATTGTACAAGAAATATAATTTAATACAATCAGGAAGGTGTATCAAAGAGCATGTGTATGTTTCGTGTTCAAGGGGCCTATGATTTGAAAACAGCCCAAAATTAATCTTTATCTGCCACTGACAAAATGTATTTTCTTTGAATGTGGGTTTCAATGAATGTGAGTTTCAAGGGCAGAGAACTTTTAATGCTAAGTCTATTTTCATTGTGAGACTGCATTGCTTTGTTTAGCAGATATCTATTGGGGTTTATGCTGTAAAATATAAAATAAAACTTTCAAATGAAATCCATATCATCGCAGAAGTAAAGCAGTATGCACAATACAGTGTTTATGGCAAATGGGGCGAAATAACCAAGGAATGGGACATTGTAATGGCTGCAGGGGGGACGGTCCATTCGACCATGATTTTGTGAGGGGGGGGCAGCAAACTCAGACAGCCCCGGCTGAACTATACCTCTCAACTGTCCAGAATTTTACAGAATGAATAGATTTTTACTTCTTATTTTTGGTTTGTTCCTCATAAAATTTGTGGTTTTCTGCCAAATCATTTAGGAATGAAGTCAGTAAATAATGACAGACATTGAGTTTCAGACGTCATAACCTTCAGAAAAATGCATGCTAAAGCAAGACCTGTTACTCTATCAACTGTCTTTTTAGTACTGTTTGTATGTTCCCCCAATATATTTGGCCTTATCCAGATTTCCTGCATTAAGAGGTTGAGAGGTATATGCAAATAAATTGCTTTATAGAATTAGGAATATCCAAACCTCTCAACTGTCTCCAATTTTGGCTCAAAATGTTGCTCTCCCATAATAATCCCTCTGAAAAATGGCAATTTTGAAAGAAAATGTGGAGGGTTTACAATTATAAATAACTGTAATGATCAGAGTTATAGATTACTTTTATTTCAGAAATGCATGTAGATGCTCTTATTTTATCAGCTGCTCAAGTTAACAGTACTAATTTTAAAAGGTGTCCTCTTTGACAGGTTCCCAGCTGTATTGTGTGGTAATTTTATATTTTTGCATAACATATTTGGTCTGTTTTTCATAAAATTGTGGTTTTCTGGAAAATTAGTAGCAAATCATTAAAGATTGAAGTTAGAAAATAATGGCAGACATTTGAGTTTCAAATTTCATACCCTTCAGAAAATTCATACTAATGCAAGACCTACTACTATTCTATTATCTTTCTAAGTTTATAAGAGCAATATTTAAAAATTGTCTGTATTTTTGGACCTGTGTCCCACTATGTATGGCTTTGTCCAGATTTCTTGCTCTGAGGTTGGGAGGTATGAGTGTCAGAGCCATCACCATCAGCCAGAGACCTTTCAAACTGTGACCTACTTGTTGCACTCCACACCACATTGTAGTGGCTCTGGATGTCCCCATGCAAGGCAAGGAGCAGTTATGCAGTGTAAATGTGCAGAGCATCCCCCCATCCAAGGTAGACACAAGTACTATAGTGGCTTTTCATCTGTTCTTCATTTTGCAGAATTTTCTGGTTTTCTATCATATTTTTATACTGTTGATTTATCCTTCTTATTATTCAGAAAATGCATGCTGCTGCAGTGCCCTGTTGCTCTGTATTAAAGTAGCAATGTTTTAATGACCATAAGGTAAGCTTGTCAGAGATTGTAAGATGCAAGTACACTTTAATAAGCATACTGTTGAAGAATTACCAACATTGAAGGCCTTTTCATTGTTGCCATGCAGAGAATATTTACATAACTAGATAATGTATACGCCTTAGGCATTGAAATGCATATGACAGTATTTGTAATAAAGGACAGGATTACAGTATTTTCAGAAGCTCATTACATGTGTTGGAGATGTGCAGTTCTTTGCAGGCTTTACCCGTAAACTAAACAGAATGCCAGTCTATCATGTGTGATCCATAACTTGTGCAGTAATCCTTTAAGCAATTTATCTTGAGCTTGTTTCTTGTTCGCTGTTCATTTTTTACTTTGATCATATGTTGTCCATGAAACAAGTAGATAGTTGTTTTCAGGCAGCAGGTCTTTTTTGGATAAGAAACATTTTTCCACGTGGGGCTATCACAGAGATTGCTACTTTCAGCATGTTACTTGGTAATTTTATAAAGCTGAATATAAATTATAATTAGAACTGCAGTGCAAGGAGAAGTGGTTTGAGCTGAGTGCTGCTTGTTTTTTTTTTTATACTTGATTTTGACTGGCATTCCAGTAATGTATTTAAAAAGCTATTTAGCTATTTTTTTCATGCCTCACAACCTTTGTGTTTCCATCTAGATATTAAGTAAGTTGTCATGTAGCCAATGCACTGAAATATTTTTTTCTTCTACACTTCATTTTGTCTTGATTGGAATCTCGTAATGATGGTTTGGCACCCAGGGCAGTGTATTTAATTAAAGTTCCATTTGTTGTGGTTTTGAGCATAGCTCCACCCCTTTCTAGTTGGGCACACCCCTTCCCATTGGCCCCACCCATTCAGCTATCTCTTGCAGCCCCCCTTTAATTTGAAGTCACCAGCCGCCATTGCCTTTTTCTGTTGCTGGGCTTCTGACAGGTTCTCTTGGGCCAAGCCCATGTGTTCCCTGAGCCTTGTCCTGAGGTTTAGGACATATGCCACAACAGACTTCTTGTGAGGTTCACACTCACCTTCCCACTCATCTCAAATTAAATCTAGAGGTCCCCTCACCCTATACCCATACAGTAAATCAAACGGTGAAAAACCTGTAGATTCCTGGGGGACCTCTCTGTAAGCAAACAACAGATGGGGCAAATATTGTCCCACTCCCTCTTAAACTAGTCTGCAAATGCCCATAGCATGGACTTGATTGTAGAGTTTAACCTCTCAACAAGACCATTAGTCTGGGGATGGTAGGGGTGGTCTTCAGGTGCTTCACCCCACAGTACTTCCACAGACAAGTCAGCAGATCTGACATGAAATTGGCACCTCTGTCAGTCAGTATTTCTTTTGGGAAACCTCCCCTGCTGAAAATCTCTAATAAAGCATTTGCCACCTTTTCTACCTCAATGGAGGACAGAGCCACTGCCTCAGGATATTGTGTAGCATAATCCACTACCACTAGGATATACTTTTTCCCTTTGGAAGTTGGGGTACTCAGAGGCTCCACAATATCCATAGCTACCCTCTGAAATGGCTCCTCAATCACAGGCAAAGGCATCAAAGGAGCTCTCGCCTTGTCTCCTGCCTTGCCTACCTTTTGGCACTGCTCACAGGTCTTGCAGTACCTTGTTACATCTCTGGAAATTCCAGGCCAATAGAAGTTTGGCATAATACATCTCTTTGTACGTTTTATGCCCATATGACCTGCAAAGGGAATATCATGGGCTATGGCTAGAAGTGCCAGATGGCAGGCTCTAGGCACTACCAACTGCTGTACCCTCTCATCTTCTACTCCTCCTTTAGGGGTCTACTCACTATACAGTAACCCTTTGTCCCAGTATACAGATTCCCCCTTCCCTTGAGAATCAGGTCCCTTACTAGCTATCTGCCTCAGGCCTTGCAGTGTAGGGTCTAAGAGCTGAGCCTGTCTCAACTCTGTCTTTGTAACCCTTCCCAGCTTCCCTTCCACAGGAATTCTGGCATCCTCTGACAGTGGTGTCTCACTGTCAGCCTGGGTACTACTACTCACCTCTACCTTTGCAGTCACTCTGTCCAAGGGAACATCAGTACCCACAAGCAGCTGTGGTTCACCTTCAGTCTCACTGCTACAGCGTAGCTTCCTTCCTGAAGTAACCACCTCACCAGTCCTGGTTGCAAGTATGCAGTCTGTCTGGGTCTCCCCAGGCTACCAGACCCACATGCTTGTCTCCTAGCCTGACTATGTCTATCTGTATAAGCACATGGTACTGCCTAATCCAAACCCTTCCCTACCAGGACATCTGTACACACATACACACACACACACACACACACACACACACACACACACACACACACACACACACACACACACACACAATCTACTATTGGCATTTTATCTTTCCCACTTACTGGTTCTCTCACCTTTTGTTCCCCACCTTGCCTCTATGGACATCTGTATGCCACTTGGCCCCACTGGTTGCATGTACCTGGACTAGTGGCATCCCCTGCTACTGGCAGATTCTGTTGGGGCAGTCTGTGCTGCCCACCATGGGTTTCTTTAGACCCATGAGCATTACTGGGGGCCCCTTTTCTGTGCAGGGTTGCCCTGCTTGCTAGGTATAGGACTCTCTTCTTCCCCAACACATTTGAAGTAGCACATTGTCTATCAGCTAACCCAGTGGTTCCCAAACCCTGCGCCCTCATTCCCAAGACATTTCTGTCATGCCATACCTTTTCCAGGGCGTTTCAGGTTATTGGACTGCCAGACTGCAGCCCTCCCACCTACAAAAAACAAAAGAAAAAAAAAATCTGTGAAACAAAAAATCAAGTCCCGACTCCTTTGCGCATGCGCGGACACATTGGCGAACTCGGACTGCCTTTATCAGCAGTCCAGATGCAGACAAAGAGGTACCCAGCAATCTGTGTTGTGAGATACCCAGGAATCTGTGCGGTGACGACCGCACAGAACAGAGGAGCTCCGGACTGCTTCCCCTGCAGGCAGGGCCAATGAGTGGTAAGCTGAGAAGCTCTCACAGGGATTTCACTGGGCGGGCTTCGGGAGTGGAGTATACTGCTGGACAAATGGTCGCTGGCTGGATGGGCTTCGTACATGTTCATGAAACACGCAGGTGAAGGCTTCGGTGTGTGTGTGTGTGTGTGTGTGTGTGTGTGTGTGTGTGTGTGTGTGTGTGTGTGTGTGTGTGTGTTTGTGTGTGTGTGTGTTTGTGTGCGCACGCGTGTGTGCAACTGTGCATACCAAAGCAGGTTTTCAAAGAGACTGTGTGTTATTTATGGTAAATGGGCAAGGAAGTTGTTAGAATGTTTAAAATGGTCCATTGATGTTTACTGGAAGCAAGATGCCAGTTAAGACTAGTTTTACTGTTCACAGATTTCTTTAATGTGGAATTATTTAGATGACTTTTACTTCTTCAGAGATCATGCATATTTACTGATACTGGTGGGCTGTAGAAGTTTGAGTAGACTTTTATAATGGAAATGTTCTGAATTGGGCAGTTTTGTCATTATTGGTGCATGCATTTTGTTTCATTATTTACTGGAAAAATGTTCAAAACAATAAATTTAAAATGACCTATAACAACTATATTGTATTGTACAAGAAATATAATTTAATACAATCAGGAAGGTGTATCAAAGAGCATGTGTATGTTTCGTGTTCAAGGGGCCTATGATTTGAAAACAGCCCAAAATTAATCTTTATCTGCCACTGACAAAATGTATTTTCTTTGAATGTGGGTTTCAATGAATGTGAGTTTCAAGGGCAGAGAACTTTTAATGCTAAGTCTATTTTCATTGTGAGACTGCATTGCTTTGTTTAGCAGATATCTATTGGGGTTTATGCTGTAAAATATAAAATAAAACTTTCAAATGAAATCCATATCATCGCAGAAGTAAAGCAGTATGCACAATACAGTGTTTATGGCAAATGGGGCGAAATAACCAAGGAATGGGACATTGTAATGGCTGCAGGGGGGACGGTCCATTCGACCATGATTTTGTGAGGGGGGGGCAGCAAACTCAGACAGCCCCGGCTGAACTATACCTCTCAACTGTCCAGAATTTTACAGAATGAATAGATTTTTACTTCTTATTTTTGGTTTGTTCCTCATAAAATTTGTGGTTTTCTGCCAAATCATTTAGGAATGAAGTCAGTAAATAATGACAGACATTGAGTTTCAGACGTCATAACCTTCAGAAAAATGCATGCTAAAGCAAGACCTGTTACTCTATCAACTGTCTTTTTAGTACTGTTTGTATGTTCCCCCAATATATTTGGCCTTATCCAGATTTCCTGCATTAAGAGGTTGAGAGGTATATGCAAATAAATTGCTTTATAGAATTAGGAATATCCAAACCTCTCAACTGTCTCCAATTTTGGCTCAAAATGTTGCTCTCCCATAATAATCCCTCTGCAAAATGGCAATTTTGAAAGAAAATGTGGAGGGTTTACAATTATAAATAACTGTAATGATCAGAGTTATAGATTACTTTTATTTCAGAAATGCATGTAGATGCTCTTATTTTATCAGCTGCTCAAGTTAACAGTACTAATTTTAAAAAGGTGTCCCTTCTTTGACAGGTTCCCAGCTGTATTGTGTGGTAATTTTATATTTTTGCATAACATATTTGGTCTGTTTTTCATAAAATTGTGGTTTTCTGGAAAATTAGTAGCAAATCATTAAAGATTGAAGTTAGAAAATAATGGCAGACATTTGAGTTTCAAATTTCATACCCTTCAGAAAATTCATACTAATGCAAGACCTACTACTATTCTATTATCTTTCTAAGTTTATAAGAGCAATATTTAAAAATTGTCTGTATTTTTGGACCTGTGTCCCACTATGTATGGCTTTGTCCAGATTTCTTGCTCTGAGGTTGGGAGGTATGAGTGTCAGAGCCATCACCATCAGCCAGAGACCTTTCAAACTGAGACCTACTTGTTGCACTCCACACCACATTGTAGTGGCTCTGGATGTCCCCATGCAAGGCAAGGAGCAGTTATGCAGTGTAAATGTGCAGAGCATCCCCCCATCCAAGGTAGACACAAGTACTATAGTGGCTTTTCATCTGTTCTTCATTTTGCAGAATTTTCTGGTTTTCTATCATATTTTTATACTGTTGATTTATGCTTCTTATTATTCAGAAAATGCATGCTGCTGCAGTGCCCTGTTGCTCTGTATTAAAGTAGCAATGTTTTAATGACCATAAGGTAAGCTTGTCAGAGATTGTAAGATGCAAGTACACTTTAATAAGCATACTGTTGAAGAATTACCAACATTGAAGGCCTTTTCATTGTTGCCATGCAGAGAATATTTACATAACTAGATAATGTATACGCCTTAGGCATTGAAATGCATATGACAGTATTTGTAATAAAGGACAGGATTACAGTATTTTCAGAAGCTCATTACATGTGTTGGAGATGTGCAGTTCTTTGCAGGCTTTACCCGTAAACTAAACAGAATGCCAGTCTATCATGTGTGATCCATAACTTGTGCAGTAATCCTTTAAGCAATTTATCTTGAGCTTGTTTCTTGTTCGCTGTTCATTTTTTACTTTGATCATATGTTGTCCATGAAACAAGTAGATAGTTGTTTTCAGGCAGCAGGTCTTTTTTGGATAAGAAACATTTTTCCACGTGGGGCTATCACAGAGATTGCTACTTTCAGCATGTTACTTGGTAATTTTATAAAGCTGAATATAAATTATAATTAGAACTGCAGTGCAAGGAGAAGTGGTTTGAGCTGAGTGCTGCTTGTTTTTTTTATACTTGATTTTGACTGGCATTCCAGTAATGTATTTAAAAAGCTATTTAGCTATTTTTTTCATGCCTCACAACCTTTGTGTTTCCATCTAGATATTAAGTAAGTTGTCATGTAGCCAATGCACTGAAATATTTTTTTCTTCTACACTTCATTTTGTCTTGATTGGAATCTCGTAATGATGGTTTGGCACCCAGGGCAGTGTATTTAATTAAAGTTCCATTTGTTGTGGTTTTGAGCATAGCTCCACCCCTTTCTAGTTGGTCACACCCCTTCCCATTGGCCCCACCCATTCAGCTATCTCTTGCAGCCCCCCTTTAATTTGAAGTCACCAGCTGCCATTGCCTTTTTCTGTTGCTGGGCTTCTGACAGGTTCTCTTGGGCCAAGCCCATGTGTTCCCTGAGCCTTGTCCTGAGGTTTAGGACATATGCCACAACAGACTCCTTGTGAGGTTCACACTCACCTTCCCACTCATCTCAAATTAAATCTAGAGGTCCCCTCACCCTATACCCATACAGTAAATCAAACGGTGAAAAACCTGTAGATTCCTGGGGGACCTCTCTGTAAGCAAACAACAGATGGGGCAAATATTGTCCCACTCCCTCTTAAACTAGTCTGCAAATGCCCATAGCATGGACTTGATTGTAGAGTTTAACCTCTCAACAAGACCATTAGTCTGGGGATGGTAGGGGTGGTCTTCAGGTGCTTCACCCCACAGTACTTCCACAGACAAGTCAGCAGATCTGACATGAAATTGGCACCTCTGTCAGTCAGTATTTCTTTTGGGAAACCTCCCCTGCTGAAAATCTCTAATAAAGCATTTGCCACCTTTTCTACCTCAATGGAGGACAGAGCCACTGCCTCAGAATATTGTGTAGCATAATCCACTACCACTAGGATATACTTTTTCCCTTTGGAAGTTGGGGTACTCAGAGGCTCCACAATATCCATAGCTACCCTCTGAAATGGCTCCTCAATCACAGGCAAAGGCATCAAAGGAGCTCTCGCCTTGTCTCCTGCCTTGCCTACCTTTTGGCACTGCTCACAGGTCTTGCAGTACCCTGTTACATCTCTGGAAATTCCAGGCCAATAGAAGTTTGGCATAATACATCTCTTTGTACGTTTTATGCCCATATGACCTGCAAAGGGAATATCATGGGCTATGGCTAGAAGTGCCAGATGGCAGGCTCTAGGCACTACCAACTGCTGTACCCTCTCATCTTCTAGTCCTCCCTTAGGGGTCTACTCACTATACAGTAACCCTTTGTCCCAGTATACAGATTCCCCCTTCCCTTGAGAATCAGGTCCCTTACTAGCTATCTGCCTCAGGCCTTGCAGTGTAGGGTCTAAGAGCTGAGCCTGTCTCAACTCTGTCTTTGTAACCCTTCCCAGCTTCCCTTCCACAGGAATTCTGGCATCCTCTGACAGTGGTGTCTCACTGTCAGCCTGGGTACTACTACTCACCTCTACCTTTGCAGTCACTCTGTCCAAGGGAACATCAGTACCCACAAGCAGCTGGGGTTCACCTTCAGTCTCACTGCTACAGCGTAGCTTCCTTCCTGAAGTAACCACCTCACCAGTCCTGGTTGCAAGTATGCAGTCTGTCTGGGTCTCCCCAGGCTACCAGACCCACATGCTTGTCTCCTAGCCTGACTATGTCTATCTGTATAAGCACATGGTACTGCCTAATCCAAACCCTTCCCTACCAGGACATCTGTACACACATACACACACACACACACACACACACACACACACACACACACACACACACACACACACACACACAATCTACTATTGGCATTTTATCTTTCCCACTTACTGGTTCTCTCACCTTTTGTTCCCCACCTTGCCTCTATGGACATCTGTATGCCACTTGGCCCCACTGGTTGCATTCAAAACATTAACCCTAGGTCCTGGACATGTACCTGGACTAGTGGCATCCCCTGCTACTGGCAGATTCTGTTGGGGCAGTCTGTGCTGCCCACCATGGGTTTCTTTAGACCCATGAGCATTACTGGGGGCCCCTTTTCTGTGCAGGGTTGCCCTGCTTGCTAGGTATAGGACTCTCTTCTTCCCCAACACATTTGAAGTAGCACATTGTCTATCAGCTAACCCAGTGGTTCCCAAACTTTTTCGATTCTCGGCTCCCTTGCTGAATCCAGGTTTTCCCAAGTTGCCCCCCCCCACAGTGTGCATAACGCGCATATTTCATTTATTTATTTATTTATCTGACATTTGTTTAATGGGGCTGCCCGACTGGACTAGGAGACCTGGGGAGAAAAGCTCAAAAGTACAATAAAAAGACAATTACCAAAAAAAAAGTGTACATTCTGCTTAACAGCATAACACTGATCTACTATGGTTGAGAGGTAAGCAAACCTAATGGCAACCTTATTAACTTTAAGTTTATAAGAGCAATATTTAAAATCTGTCCCTATTATTTGGCTCTGTCCAGCATACCTCTCAACTGTATAGATTAGTTGGTAGACTTCCAGATTTTTGCCTCATATTTTTGGTCTTTTTCTCATACAATTGTTGTTTTCTGACAAATCACTGGCAGATCATTGAGGTTGAAGTCAGAATATAATGGCAGACAGTTGAGTTTCATACTTCATGCCCTTCAGAAAATTCATGCTAATGCAAAACCTGCATTTCTATCAACTTTCTAAGTTTGTGAGAGCAGTACTTAAAATTGTCCTTATTTTGTGCTTTTGTACCCCCACTATTTTTGGCATTGTCCAGATTTCTTGATCGAAGAGGGTGAGAGGTATGTGTCCAGTGGTATGGACCAGATGTACACAGACCTCATTGCTGTTGCTGCCAGGGATCACTCTCACTCTTCACTCTCTCTCCCCATGACACACACATACATACACACATACACACACACACACACACACACACACACACACACACACACACACACACACACACACACACACACACACACACACAGTCTCTTTTGCATTCATGCACACGCTTACTCACACACATCGCTCTCACTCTTTTCCGATCTCTCACACAGTCATAATCACTTCCTCATTCATACCTGCATTCACTCACACATTACTCTTACTCTCCCAATCACCCATACCTCTCAACCTCTTAAAATATCTGGACAAAGCCTAAAATGATGGGGGGACAAATAGGGACAGATTTTAAATATTGCTCTTACAAACTTAGAAAGTTGATAGAATAATAAGATATGCATTCGCATGAATTATCTGAAGGATGTGGAGTCTTAAACTCAAATGTTTGTCATTATTTAATGACTTCAATCCTCAACTATTTGTCAAAAAAGTACAGATTTTTAGGAGGAACACACCAAAAATATGAGACAGAAATCTGGACATTTTGTGAAAATCTCTACAGGTGAGAGGTGTGAATCACACACACACTCACTGTCACTTCCTCATTCATACCTGCATTCACTCACACATCGCTCTCTCTCACTCTCCAGATCAAACACACACAAAATCACTTCCTCATTCATACCTGCATTCACTCACACATCACTCTCACTGTCTGTCACACCCACACGCCACAGACCCACTTATGCATTCATTCATACATTGCTCTTACTCTCCCGATCTCACACCCACATGCCACACACCCACTTATGCATTCATTCATACATCGCTCTCACTCTTCCGATCTCACACATACACACACAGTAACTTCCTCATTCACACCTGCATTCATTCACACATTGCTCTCACTCTCCTGATCTCACACATACACACACACACCCACTTCCTCATTCATACCTGCATTCATATACACACACACACACACACACACACACACACACACACACACACACACACACACGCACGCACGCACACACACACACACACACACACACACACACACACACACACACACACACAAAGCACACACAGCCACTTCCTCATTCATACCTGCATTCACTCACACATCGCTCTCACTCTCCCGATCTCACACATACACACACACACACACAGCCACTTCTTCATTCATTCTTGCATTCACTCACACTCGCCGTGAACTAATAAGCTTAGCTGCAAAGTAATCCACGAACTGTTCACGGTTTGTTTTGCAGCTAAGCTTATTAGATCGCAGCGCCCATGTGAGGAATCCGTGGCTCCCCAGGGCACCACGGCGCACAATTTGGGAACCCCTGAACGAACCAGATCCTCCTGTCCTCAGGCAAAGTGCTAAGGGCTTGTTCCCTCACCAAAAGGTCTACCAACCCTTCAAAAGTGGTGACCTGACATCCATTCACCCACCTATGAAAATAAGTGTGCAATTCAGCAACATATTCATACACACTTTCATCTGCCTTGTGTCTATGCTCATGAAACTTTTTCCTATACGTTTCAGGTGTTGGGTTAAAACATTCTAACAAGTGATTTTTAACAGCAGTATAATCAAAATATTCACAATCAGCAAGTTTAGACAACACAGTTACAGCTTTACCATGGTGTAAGGGGGTCAGGAACCTTACCCAGAGCCTTTGGTCAGCATCATACTGTTTACAGACCCTCTCAAACATACAAATGAAACTATCAAAATTATCCCCCTCTTTAAATTGCGGAAATAATTTACTGACCTTTTGTGCTTCTGAGGTCTGGTTACTCCCTTCCCCATTACCTCCATGACTCTGGTGAAGAGTCAGCATCTCCTTTTCATGCTGCCTCTGCCTCTCCTTTTCCTCAGCTTCCAGGTGTAGCAGTTTCTCATTCTTCTCAGCCTGCAACCATCACAGTTTCTCATTGTCCTCACCCTCTAGAAGCCTCAGTCTCCCAGCTGCTTCTATTTCCAAATGACTGGCCTCCAACTCAAGTCTCTTTAGCTCCAGATGGATTTTTAAGTCCTTTGCAGAAAGGTTGAGCTGTCCATTCTCTGAGTGTGGTACATCTCCACTGCCAGTGTGAGCGTCCTCCTGGTTGCTGTTTTCTGATGCAGCTGTGACCAAAGCTGTAATCATGTCTGCCTTAGTTAGGTTTCCATGCACCAGTCCCTTAGCCTGGCACATCTCAGCCAGCTGGCTCTTTGTCAGCTTTCCGTACGCCTCTGCTGACATGCTGCCTGCTCTCCCTGACTAACTAAGCTAACAAAAGAAATAAAACAACTGTAATCTGAACTCTATGTATTTAGTTCATGGCTGCTTTAGAGTACAAAACACCTTCAGTGATCACTGTACACAAGCTACAGGAATTCACACTATCCACACCACTACAAGCCAATTAGTATTTGCCAACAAATTAATATGTGGTGTATAACTAACCACTGCTAAACAATTAATATGTGATGCTCGTGCACTGGCCCAGCAATCAATGTGCCTCAATCCTCTTCACTAACACCAGTGAGGGGCGTCCATATAGGGAAATGATAATAAATACACACACACACACACAGTAAAATACAATTTCCCTTCACAGCACACAGAGATCACAGTCAGTCTGGGGCTGGTTTCTCCCTTTCTCTTCAGGTCCCCAATAAGACTCCCCACTGGCACAGCTATACGGTCCAGATCTCAGCCTAGTGGGCAAGCTAAAACCTCCAGCACCCTCTCTGTCCAACTAGTACTTCATGTCCCTGCCCAAGTAGCTGACACATACACACTTTGAGATAAGAGTTATATACAACCACACAGACACTCCTGGGGAAGGCTGGCACAGGTTCTCCAGCTGTGCCCCTTTTCCCACACTATATAGTAGAAATCACTGCCATCACCCAGCTAATATTTATCAGCTACTCAAAGACCCTTATGAAG